>NC_046169.1:12815024-12930024 GCF_011064425.1 Rattus rattus | reverse complement strand
GAACAAGCCAGAGAGCAGGAAATAACAAAACACAAATGTGCCCATGCATCTTATTGCTGGTTCCAAAGAGATGGCTCCAGTCATCAGGAGGCTGAGGCACCGAACTGAGAGCTTCACTGGAAAGCCGGGCAGCACAGGCAGCCTGAGCTGCCCTCACACGGGCCTCAGGCCTACACCCAGGCAGCCGACCCCTGCACACTTAGCTGCCCACTCCAAATGAAGTCAAGAGAACGAAGCACTTAGTAGAGTATCACTGTGACAATGCTATGGGACTGCAAGTCAGTCAGCACTTTAGGACATGTTCACTTGGAACACAAGGAGCGGTGGCCGCTCCCTGGCATGAGTATGTGAACAAGAATCATAAAGAAACTACAGCAGCACACTTTCAGGCCAGCGAGATGGTTCAGAGAGTAGAGGTAACTGCCACTAAGCTTAATGAGCCAAGTGATTCCCTGAAATGGTGACCTGAGAGATCCCATGTGGTAAAAACAATCAAGCCTTCATGTTGTCCTCTGGCTTCTACATGTGTGTCATGTCACATGTGCCTTCACACAAGTGCGTAGATGTGATGTGAATACATACTTCTGTGCCGCTGGTCTCATTACAGGGCAGACAGCGGTGACTCCAAACATCTTTATGCATTGTCCCCAAAGTGCTGATGAGAAAGAACGAGCAGAGAAGTGAGAAGACTGCCTGGAGCTAGCCAGGATCGAGTTCAGGTCCAGCTAAGCCTCAGCTCCTGATCAGGGAAGCAGGAACGACATCCCTTACCTGATGGACGGCCCAGCAATGGGGGCACTGGGCCATCACTGCCTTGGTGATCCCTGCTGCTGCTGGGTCGCCCAGGACAATGCACGCACTATCGTCCACCCCATACCACCTGAAGCCTGCCATCCTGCTGGCCCTGAAGGACACAGGCCTGCCAGTTCTAGAATATGCAGAAGGGGATTAACACTGCCCAGTGACAGAACCAGGCTGAAAATCACCAAGAGTCAGGCTGCTGGGTAGATAACGGAGAGGAAGAAAATGCTGCCACCAAACCAAGGTCAACCCTGAGCACATGGAGGAGGAACATCTGCTTCAGCACAGCACCTGTGAGGCGGTACAGGCTCTGTGAGGGAGAGGGTAACCTCCCAGTCCAGGATGGTAGCTTAGCCTGTGACCAGGAGGCTGAGGCAAGAGTTCATGCCAGCTTGACAGACAAAGTAAGGCCCTGTCTCCAACACAGCTAGGAGTGCTGCGTGTGGCCCCATCCTGAGACCCATGGATACTGTGCTGACAGAACATGTGGCATCCAGAGTCACAGACATTCACTATCTGCTGGGGATGATGATCACTGGGACAAAACCAATATGTACTGTGTTTCCATTATGAGCACAGTGATAGTCATTAAAGGAAAAGGGTGACTAAAGTGACACTTGTCACTTTGACAAGCCACTCAGGACCAATCTCCAGGAGGGTGACACTTAGGCTAGGACAATGGCTAAAGGGTAAAGTAATTGCCAGTAAGGCCAGATGACTGGAGCTTGACTCCCCCAGGACCACATAATAACCAAACTCAGTGGCACCCACATCTGTAATCCCAGTACTCCTACAGGAATACAACAGGCAAGACAGGATTCCCCAAAGCATGTGGGTACATGTGAAAATGAAATTTCAAAAACAAACTCCTACCACAGCACTTAGAAGCTTGCTTCAGGAGACTCATGAGTTCCAGGTCAGCCTGGGCTACACAGTGAGACCCTTACTCCAAAGCAAGCACAAGGCAAAGACATGGTTGGTTTGGCCAACTGCGTGCCTAGCATTCATGAAGCCTTAAGTTCCACCCCTAGCACTGCATAAACCTGGCCTAGTGGCATGAAGTCATTTGTAACTATACACAGAGTTCAAGGCCAGTCCTGACCATATAAGATAAGATCCTTTTTTTAAAAAATCACAACTAACCCTAAACAGCTCAGAAAGAGCCAAACAGGAGTGCTTGTCCTGTTGTCTCCAGCTGGCCCAGCAGCCTGGACCTACCTCTGAGCATCTAAGGAGGTGTGGGAGAGCAGCTCTGCTGGGTGGCTAATGTCCCTTCTTTATGTCGCAGAATAAAAGACTGGTGGCCATGGCAGCTGGAAGCCAGCAGCAGGACAGCATGCTTCCTAAGAAGGCCAGGGGCTGCTGGACTGCATGGGCACCAGGCCCACTGCTGCCACTTTTAAGTAACCCACTACTCCGTGCGCAATACTCCCACACCAGCCACCTAATGTCCACATCTCATTCAGCTGTCCACAGTCGGAAACACAGCTTAACTGCCTCAGGGAAACGAGCTCCATGGTCCCCAGACACATGTAAATAAAATGAAGAAATTTCAAATTTACAGTTGCTGCCTCCAAATTCCTTCTCCCAGCTCAGGAAGGATTAAAAGGACTTCAAAGCAGCCTGGGTTCCAATTAAGCCAGTGTGACCACCCCAGGGATGCTGGAATATTCCTCTGATTAACAAGAGGAGTTCTTTGAACTGTTCACACTAAAAAAAGCTCTCAGAAGCTTTCAAACAAATGCCTCAATTCCTCTCCCGCATCCATTGCTCTGGAAGAGCTGGCCGTCTGATGCTATAAACATCCAAAAATGTGGCCCCAAACAAACTTCAGGGAGGGAGAGCCAGGAAGCACATCCCACATAACTGAAGAGTGCACTCCTCACAATACATATACCAGGTACACATACCCAGGATAGAGACAAGAGTGGCGGGGATTGACAGGTCTCCATCAGACTAGGAACAAGCTGAGCTTGCCTGCCACCACCATGAAGGACCCAAAATGACCTCAGCATGGAAAACGTACTTGCACTGGACAGTTGTGTCTAAGGACAAAACAAGTAGTTGAGACAAGATGTGTCCCCTACAGGTGTTTCACTGTGGGTAGCAGGATGTGTGGTCAGAAGTCGACTTATTTGGAAGCTGATCAGACTTCAGGGATGTTAGGTTATCAACCTGTTCCACTCCTGACAGGACTTTCAATATTAAACAGAAGGGGAGGGGGACCTCCTATATAAGAAATATAGAACTCCCGACCCACTCACCTACCTACCAGAATTTCTCTCAGTGAGGGAAGAGTGAATTAAAAATCAAGAGCACCTGGCTTCCAGGGAAACAATCAAAGCATCGGCTGAACAAAGGACTTGGTGGATGCAGAGGCTCAGAGAGGGGCCATCATTAGTGAGGCGCTCACTTTGAACTCACTGAACAGCAAACAGAAGAGAAGATCTCAGAACTTTGGGGAAGCAACCGCTGCATCCATGCAGACCTGGGCTGTGAGCTGAGGCTGCTTTCTAGCTCGCTGTGTGACCCCAGGCTAGTTATTTGGCCTCTCTGAATTCCGGCTTAATCTAGCCCAGCTGTAAGTGAGAGGAATAGGCTAGAAGGCCACATCCTGATTTATGATACTCTCTCCAGAAACAAAAAACACCTTGGATTTTCATCCCTCTGGCCATGAGAGTGAAGAGAAAACAGAAACTCTGTGGGGCTCAGAAGCAAGAACGCAGGCAGACAAGACAGCAGGACAACATCCCCACAGCAGAAGCGCTCAGAGGAACTCTAGGCCGACAGAACAGGAAGCTTGGCACAAGAGGAGAGCATTAGGCTCCATTAGGAGAGCAAATGGCTGACAGTTCAGTCTGGACTCGGTCACATGTGCTAAGACAGTGGTTCTCAACATGTGGGTTGTGGCACATTTGAGGGTGGCATATCAGATATCCTACAAGCCCAATATTTACATTATGACTTATAACAGTAGCAAAAGTACAGTAATGAAGTAACAATGAGAGTAACTTTAGCGGTGGGGTCACCACCACATGGGGAACTGTATTAGAGGGTCACAGCGCTAGGAAGGATCCCTGGGATCGTAGTCAGGTCGTTACGTTAGGTTTAAAAGCAGGCACTTCTACTTGATAAACCAACAAGTCACCCTAAGATGTGTCTGAGAGAGAGCATACTCGAGCACGTTTGTGCATGTGTGAGGGGATGTACAGGTGTGAGGGTGCCCATAGAAGCAAAGAGAAAAAAGAAAAAGCATCAGATTCCCTGGAGCTCCGAGCCAGACTTACAAGCTGTTCTGAGCTGCTTCATGAGGCTGCTGGGGATGGAACTGTAGTTCTCAAGCCATCTCCTCAGTCCCTAAGACTCACCATTTTTATTTACAGTCAAGCAGTAGTGGCACATGACTTTAATTCCATCACTTGGGAGGCAGAGGCAGAAGATCTCGAGGCCAGGCTGGTCTACACAGTAAGTTCCAAGAGAGCCAGGGCTACGCAGAAAAGTCCTGTCTCAAAAACAAAACAAAAGATTATCTATTCATTTATTTATGTATTTATTTAGAGAGATTGTGTGTGTACACATGTGTGTATGTGTATTTATACACATGTGTGTATACACATGTATATGTGTATTCATGTGTTGTGTGTGTGTGTGTGTGTGTGTGTGTGTGTGTGTGTATAAATGTGTGTGTATGAATACACATGCCACACAGCCTCTGTGGGTTTATGTACATGATCTCCTACAAAAAAGGGTTGGGGGATGTCTTAGTCAGGGTTTCTCTTCCTGCACAAACATGACTAAGAAGCAAGTTGGGGAGGAAAGGGTTTATTCAGCTCACACTTCCACATTGCTGTTCATCATCACAGGAAGTCAGGACTGGATCTTAAGCAGGTCAGGAAGCAGAAGCTGACTTGGAGGCCACAGAGGGATGTTACTTACTGGCTTGCTTAGCTTGCTCTCTTATAGAACCCAGGACCACCAACCAAGCGAGGGCACCACCCACAATGGGCTGGGTCCTTCCCCCTTGATCACTAAGTGAGAAAATGCCCTACAGCTGGGTCTCATGGAGGCATTTCCTCCACTGAGGCTCCTTTCTCTGTTATAACTTCAGCTGTGTCAAGATGACACCTAACACCAGCCAGTACAGGGGACGGTGAGCAAGGACCAGCAGGACATGGATGGCTGTGAGTGGAATTATGGCACTGATTCCCCCCAGACCCTCTGAAGGACGGTGTGCAGAGCTGGAAGGCACATGCGTGGAGGCAGAACGCTTGGGACAATACATACAAAGACTGCTTATATACCTGGGGTCACAGCATTGTGGTGGCTGGAGGCAGCATGCCTTGAGACAGGCCTAAGGCACCCTGGGACTCTCGGGAAGTTACAGCCTTGGTGCTAAAGTCCCTCGGTTTCCGGAGAACTCTCATGCCTCCTTGTGGAAAGCTTCAACCACCTCCAAGGGCTGGAGAATGGCAGAGTTTCATCAACCATGTACCCGCACCAGGCTTGGTCCCAAACACAGAAAAGCGTTATGTTTGTGAGCCCAGCACAGTAGTCTGTGCCTATAACCACAATATTCAGAAGCTGAAGCAGGAGGCTAATTTGAGGCCAACCTAGGCTACTTAACAAGTTTCATACAAGCTTAAATTGCAAAGCAAAACTTTTTAAAAAGGCAACAGAGGTCTAAGGATGCTGCCACCCTCAGAGGAAGAAGAACACAGGCTCCAGCCTGTGGCAGTCGCTCACCCCTCAGCCTCCCTGCAGACTGCACTCGGCCATCTAGTGGGGTCAGCAGGACTGAGCTCAAGCCTGGATGGGTTCCTGACACAGCCTCTGTGAGAGTTTGCAAGACCTTACTATGAAAGTACAACCCTGAGTTTAAACCCTCAGCACCTATGCCAAAAGCCAATTGTAGCCATGTATGCCTTTAACCCAGCATCAAGCAAACAGGACGATTAGAGAACTTTGCTGAGTGACTGACCTCATCCCACCTCCAGATTCATGAGAGACCCAGTGCTGGTTAGTTTATTGATATGGCACAAACTAGAGACACCAGGGAGGACACGGACCCCAACTGAGAAACTGGCTATCAGGATTGGTCCGTGGACATATCCTGAGACACTGTCTTGATTGATGTGGGAGGCCCCAGTCCACTGTGGGTGATGACATCCCTTTGGGGGGGGGGTGTCCTAAGATATGTAAGAAAGCAGAAGCAAGCCGATCAAGTCATGAAAGCAAACTAGTAAGCAGCATCCCTCCATAGTCTGCACTTCACTTCCTGCTTTCACGTTCCAGTCCTCCCTTCCCTCTACGATGGACTATTACCTGCCAACCAAATAAACTCTTTCCTCCCCAAAGTTGATTGGATCATGATATTCATGGATCAGTTGATATTACAACTGAAAGCAAACTAGAACCGACCGTATCATGAAAGAGCAAAGGAGAGAATCACAGAGCAGGTCCCCCAGCATTCTCCTCTGTTCCCCCCACCACAGGCATGCATGTACAAGTATACACATATAACTGCATGAGCAGATACCACACGCAAAGAGACAGACAGACAACCCAGAGAAATATGGGCTTAGTGATGCCTTCTATGGCACCTGCTCCTACAGTCCTAGACACTCAGGCTGAGCCCTTAGGAGGATGCGGAGTCTGAGCTCCAGAATTCACTGTTTCTGTTGTGGAACACTGTCCTCTGGGCATTACCATGGGTAACAGCCATTACCACCTTCATTAGAATAGCTGTGACCACCTACAAGTAACTCCCAGCCATTTCCCCCGCACCCCTCCCGGCTGTGTGGACTCTGCCCCAGCTGCACACAGTGCTGTGGTCCCTGGGCCTTGGGAGGTGGAGCCCACAGAACTCCTGAAAGGGACAACCCGTCTCTGCAGCCGCGGGAGCATCTCCTATCTGCTCAGTGTTCATTATTTCCCTGAGCTCCTCTGGATCACTGGGCACACTCTCCTTTCACAGCACTCTCTTCCTGCCTCGGTCTCTTTCCTCGTGGGGAGTCTCAGAGTAGGGTGCTGCTTCTGTAATCTCCCCTCGCATAGTTCCCATGTCCTCCATGTTCCTTTATCTGTTTGGTGAATGACTCACCAATGTGCAGCTTACTTGCTGTTCTAGTTTCATTTCTGAACTGTGATAAAATACTGACAAAAGCAATTTAGGAAGGAAGGATTTACCTTACTTCCAATTCAGGCTAAGATCTATCACTGAAGGGAAGTCAAGGCAGGAACATAGTCTCACATACACAGTCAAGAGCAGAAAATAAACACCTAGATCTGGATGGATGCCTGCCTGCCTGCCTGCCTGCCTGCCTGCCTGCCTGCCTGCCTGCCTGCCTGCCTGCCTGCCTGCCTGCCTGCCTGCCTGCTTGTTCTCCATGAGTATTCTTCTCTCTGGATCCCCAGCCTAGAGAATGGTGCTGCCCACAATGGGCTGGGCCTTCCTATATTAATTAACAGTGAAGACAGTCCCTCAGAGATGTGTCCACAGTTAAACCTGATCTACGTAATTCTTCCCTAAGACTCTCCTCCCAGGCAATTTTGGGTCACATCAAGCTGCAGTTAACACTTGGATATAGAGTGAGCCTGAGGACTAACCCTACAGCAGAAGAAGCTGAGGGGTCCCAGGTTAGTGCACCATGATGACCTCTTCCATACAGCCAGAGTCTCTAAAAGAAACGCTTTCATCTTCCTCAGAGGAGATAGCTTTCGGGACAGATTCAATGCCGAGTGAGATGAAAACCAGTAACCTCAGCATCAGTCCTGCACAAGCTCACCTCACCATGCACCACGTACCATAAGCTCACCTCACCATGCACCATGTACCATAAGCTCACCTCCTCATGCACCATGTACCATAAATTCACCTCCTCATGCACCAGCACCATAAGCTCCCTCACCATGCACCATGTACCATAAGCTCACCTCCTCATGCACCATGTACCATAAATTCACCTCCTCATGCACCATGCACCATAAGCTCACCTCACCATGCACCATGTACCATAAGCTCACCTCCTCATGCACCATGTACCATAAATTCACCTCACCATCACCATGCACCATGTACCATAAGCTCACCTCACCATGCACCATGTACCATAAGCTCACCTCACCATGCACCACATACCATAAGCTCACCTCACCATGCACCACGTACCATAAGCTCACCTCACCATGCACCATGCACCATAAGCTCACCTCCTCATGCACCATGCACCATAAGCTCACCTCCTCATGCACCATGCACCATAAGCTCACCTCCTCATGCACCATGCACCATAAGCTCACCTCCTCATGCACCATGTACCATAAGTTCACCTCCTCATGCACCATGCACCATAAGCTCACCTCCTCATGTACCATAGCACCAACCACAGGGACTGGACCTTCACTCTCTGCCCAGCACCTTCTCTCTGCCAGGCTGACCATATGGCAGCCCCACTATTATACTGGACACTCCAGGTTCTGCTACCCTTATAAACTCAGCGTCTGTTACAAATCAATGTTATTTGTCCTGTTCATAGCCCACTTGGAGATGTGTGACCACAGCTCCTGAGCACAGCTGAAAGCCACACATCATAAATTGAGCTGGCTCTTGGCTTTCCCTTCTCCCAAATTAGCATTCAGTTCTCTCAAGTCAGCAATGTCCATCCCCAACTCTCCTATAACCAGCCTCCTTTTGCCCCTTGCCACATGAGCTTTCCCTTCTAACACAAACTTTCTTCAGTTTGAAAACTGAGTGCCAAGAAGACAAAAAGACATAGACAGACAGACAGACAGACACACACACACACACACACACACACAAGCTAGGCGTGGGGGCTGGCAAGATAACGCCACAGTTTAGAGCACTGGTTGCTTTTCTAAAGACCTAGCACCCATATGGCAGCTCACAACCATCTGTAACTCCAAGTCCAGGGGCTCTGACCCTCTTCTGTCCTCCTTGAACATAGGACAGATATACATATATGCAGGCAAAACATCCATACACATAAAACAAACCAAAATTAAATAAAAATACATTCTTGGAGGAAAGCAACCCAACTAGGCACAGTAGCGCATGCTTGTGATTCCAGGCCTGGGGAGCAGAGACAGAAAGATCCCTGAGGCTCGCTGGCAGGCCAACCCAATCACCAAGTTCCAGACCAGTGACGCTATGTCTCAAAAGTACAGAAAGCATCACTGGACAACAACAACCACGGCTGTGCCACAGCCTCCACAAGTACATGCATCTGTGTGAACAC
This sequence comes from Rattus rattus, assembly GCF_011064425.1. Lineage (NCBI taxonomy): Eukaryota > Metazoa > Chordata > Mammalia > Rodentia > Muridae > Rattus > Rattus rattus. The sequence goes on along the minus strand of NC_046169.1, from coordinate 12,920,968 downwards.
ACAGAAGTGTACCTGCACACATTGCATGCATTTGTGTGAACACACAGAAGTGTACCTGCACACATTACATGCATCTGTGTGAACACACAGATGTGTACCTGCACACATTGCATGCATATTGTGTGAACATACAGAAGTGTACCTGCACACATTACATGCATTTGTGTGAACACACAGAAGTGTACCTGCACACATTACATGCATTTGTGTGAACACACAGAAGTGTACCTGCACACATTACATGCATTTGTGTGAACACACAGAAGTGTACCTGCACACATTGCATGCATTTGTGTGAACACACAGAAGTGTACCTGCACACATTGCATGCATTTGTGTGAACACACAGAAGTGTACCTGCACACATTACATGCATTTGTGTGAACACACAGAAGTGTACCTACACACATTCCCAGAATCTAAAGCAGACACTAGCACAGTAAAGGGAAAATGAGTAGAGCAACAAATACCAAGTCAACACACAAAACAGGCTGTTTCTTATACACACATGTGAACTGGGTAGATACACCCACGATGGTCTATAAAAATAAAAATGGCAGGACACTGGCCAGGTTCACTGAACCTCTTCATTTGAGAATCCTTGGTATATTCCCGGAACACTCTGCCTCGCCCAACCATTGTACACCAAGACTTTCTATAGAAAATGATGTTCATCCATTCTGATGAATTAGATGCTGACCTCCACTTCTTTCAAACAGGATTAATCGTGATACATAGCAATGCTGTCCAATTTTCTAATTGCCTTTTTATGTCTCTGCTTTTGATGCTAGAGGAAAGCCAGTTTCCTCCTCACATGTCACTGCTGTAAGTCTGCCTCAGATGCCTCCATTTGAACACCATCAGTAGTGAACTACCATAGAGTAAGTCTGCCATCTCCAGACCGTCATACTGCACTCTCAAGCTGGATGGGAGGCTTAGGACAAACATGGGCAGTCAACATCTTCCCCCATGGAGGACCAAGCTCACTCATACTCATGGAAAGGACACCCCACTCCTTAAACCAGAGACCCTGGGCAAGAACTTTCTGTAGCATCCAGACCTCTAGACTGCTCTATAGTGAAAAGCCACAGGGTTTCATGAGACCATCAACCCAGAGGAGAGCCAGTAAGAATCAATTATACAGAACTAAGTTAACTAAAGAGGGAAGACTTAGGGGTTGGGGATTTAGCTCAGTGGTAGAGCGCTTGCCTAGGAAGCGCAAGGCCCTGGGTTCGGTCCCCAGCTCCAAAAAAAAGAACCAAAAAAAAAAAAAGAGGGAAGACTTACTGAGACCATCTGTGGGCGATGTTTTTTATATTCTATGTTCTAAACATGGAAAGAAGCAATTCTTATACTTTTTAACATACAACAGTTTAGCCTCTGTTCCTCTCTGAGGTCCTCAAATTCAGAAACCTCCCTGATCGTCTCCCTTTACATGGTAGGATGGCAGACAGCTATCAGCATCTTGCTAGATTCCTCCTGCAGGCTGGAGAGATGGCTCAGAAGTTAACAGCACTAGCTGGTCTTCCAGAGGACCTGGGTTCAGTTCCCATCACCCACACAGCAGCTCATAACTGTCTCTAACTCCACTTCCAGGGGTTCTGGCACCCTCACACAGACATACAAGCAGTCATAACACCAATGCACATAAAATAAATAAATCTTTAAAATAAAATTCCCCCTGCACTGGGAGATGGCTCTCTGGGAGAGGGGCACATGGTGTGGAAGGGGTAATGCATAACTCTAATCCAAGCACACCTCTGGTGAGATGGGAGGTGGACACAAAATGCCCAAGAATGCCCACGGTCTCATGGGGCCTCCACCTGGAGTTCCCAGTGGTGGTGAACCTATTTCAACAAGGTGGCAGGCAAGAACACCTGAGGCTGTCTATCCTCTGACCCCACATGCCTGGTCCAAAGTGCACACCACACAGACATGAGAACATGACCATCCTACACAGAGGACAATAAAATAAAGTAAATCAATGAAAGGTTGTAAAAGACACAAAACAGACACTTGCAAAAGAGCACAAACCACTCAGAACATGACAAGGAGCTTAACAGACACTAGGGAATCAGTCACTTAGCAGATGTGGATTAGAATCCCAGGCAGACAGTACTTCACACCCACTGGAAGTATTACATAATTGCCTTAAAAAAATAAAATAAAATACACAGCCTTGAAGAACTGATGCGGAGCAGATGGAATCTCAAGGCTACAAAAGGAAGAAGCCAGCGACCTCGCTGGAAACCCACCTGGCCATTCGCAGAGGTCAAACCATACACTGGCCCTGCAATTTCACTCTTAGGTTCCAGCTTAGGTGAAGACAGTAAAGGTGTACACGAGATGAAGGTACACATCACATTCCCAACAGGAAATGGGAAATGCCGCCCCCCATGCCCCTGAAACAGATCGCCACCCAACACAAGAAGGAATGACCCCTGATGTGCCCCAAAATAAGCTTCATCAGGAAAGCATCATGTTGAGCAAAGCCAGGGCCAGGACGGTGAAGCTAGGGGATCACCAGCACAGGCACAGACAGTATCTCCAGGCCCCATCTGACAGTTATGAGGAACAGAGACCAGCCTCTGTCCCAGCCCCAGGAAAAAGAAGAAGCCATCAAAGGCAGGAACAGCGCATTTCCCTGATTTACAATTCTAGAACAGAGGAAACTGATCGGTGGAAACAGAACTGAGAACAGTGTTGTCTCCTGGGGGCAGGAACAGCCTGGCAGGAACAGAGAGGAACGCCAGAGAAAGTAAGAGAACATGCTGTGACCTGCCTGCCTGAGGAGAGGAGCACAGGTGACGTGTCTTCAACACCCTTCAATCACGGACCCAGGAGCCGTCCGCTGTACCGCATGTCATTACCATCTCATTCGAAGCTCAAAGAGGAGCTGCAACCTGGGCTCTCAGCCTCTGCTCTCAGCTACTGGAGACCCTGTCTCAAACAAATGAATGACAAAACTATGCTACACACACACATGCACACACACATGCGCACACACATGCACAGAAACAGAGAGAGACAGAGATTCTTTAAACTACAAGAAGTTTATGGCCTGAGTGTGGACCCCAGAGCTAGAAGTGAGATCTTCAAATATCTACACATGTAAGTGCAGTGGTCTTCACAAGACCCAGGACCCCAAAGGAAAACAGCATCACTGCCATGACAGAAGAGAAAATCTCATGTCCACACAGTGAGAGACCTTAAAGAGGAAGGACAGTGGGGATATAGGTCAGTGGTACACACTTGCATAAAGAAATAGGTTCAATATCCAGCCCCCAAAAAAGAAAAAAGAGTCTTTCCTTCTTTCTTTTTCATTTTTGAACTTTTATTTAATACGCTATGGTGTGAGGGTGTACGATAACCCTGGAACTGGAGTTACAGACAGTTGAGTGCTACCATGTAGGTGCTAGGAATTGAACTCAGGACCTCTGAAAGAAGAGCCAGTGCTCTTAACTGCTGAGCCATCTCTCCAGCCCCAAAAAATCCTTTTTAAAGGGAAACTGCTGCCTTGAGGTCGTCTAAACAGAGGCTGGGCTGGGACGTGTCTGAGCCAGCACCTGAAGCCCTGCCCGAGTGCACATGAAGGCCTAGGTTCTCTACTCCAGCACCGCACCAGATCAAGCATGGTGGCACTTGATGGTAATCTCTTGGGGGTTAGAGGCAGGAGGATCAGATGTCATCCTTAGCTACACAGCAATTTTGAAGCCTGAACAACAGAAACCCTTATCTCCAAAATGGAGGAAGAAGGATGCTGAAGAGCTAGCTCTGCAGTAAAGAATCCTTGCTGTTCTATCAAAGGACCCAGGGTCAGGCCTATCACCTACATCAGATACCACAACTGCTGGTAATACCAGCTCCAGCCAATTGGATGCCCTCTTCCAGCCTCTCTGTAGGCACACACACTCACACGTGTACATAACCACACACAGAACCATGCACATATACACAAATAAAAATAAAATCTTAAAAAAGAAATCCTGTCACCTGCTAAAACACAAGTTGACCTTGAGGACATGAACCTCAATGAACTGTGCCAGTCCCAAAGTAACAAACATCACAGGACCCTGCTCCTATGAGAAACACTGACTCAGATCCAAAACCACAAAGACAGTAGAATGGGGGCTACAGGGTCAGGGTTTAGTAAGTGAGCAAGACCAGTCTTGTGTGAGGGCTGCGGGGCAATGAGAATGCCCTAGACTTATTCATGTACACCCCACCCCCCGCACACACACATAAACAGAAAATGCAAAGCTGATCCTAAAACCTATGCAAGAATATAAAACCCCTAAAACAGGTTTGACAGTTAATGCTAATAACAATATTATTGTATGTCTGTCTCGGTCCATTACGGGGAGAGGGATATACAAGCCATAGCACAAGTGTGGAGGTTCGAGGACAACCTGTGGTCAGTTCTCTCCTTCTACATATATATGTGTTCCAGGGATCAAACTTGGGTGGACAGGCTTGTGTGGCAAGCACCTACACCCACTGAACCATCACACTGGGCCCAGGACAGTTAACTCTGATTGTCAACTTGATTGAAGAGTGCCAAATTTAGTCAGTCATGTCTGTGAGGACTAACAGGGAGACCCACTCTGAATGTGGGCAACACTGCCTCTTTGGCTGTAGATCCAAGCAAAGGGAGGACACCAGCTAACTTTCTCTCATTCATTCATTCATTCATTCATTCACTCTTTTTCTCTCCCCCTCCCCCACTTCCTGGGAACCATAACATACGTGATTCTGCTCAGCCAAGCTTGACCCAGCCTAACTGTGACAACCCGAAGGTAATTTTTACCAGAAAGAAGCATCACTTCCAGGCCCATTCCTGGTCAGAGCTTATGGAGCTCAGAGGCTGGGTGTTTGCCTGATGGCCCTCACCCTCCACAAGAAAAGGGGAGCAGGCAACATGGTTCCCAACACAGCACAGAAATGGACCTCAGCAGAAACCAGCTGAGGAAACCCTCAGAACAAAAGAGAGCCACAAATGCCACAAACATAAGCTGAAATCAGGCTTGCTGCTGGCACCTCTGTACTGTGGGGTGGGAGAGGCTGCATCTGGTACCCCTGCCCCTCCATAAAAGTCAGCACTCGGCAAGGGAAACAGAAAACAGTCTGGAGACTGATGGCAGGGAGAGAACAGAAAGATGAGGCTCAGCCTTCTGGGAAACAGGGTCACTGAGGAGTGATTTTTTTAAAAAATCTTTTCCGAAGAGGGGTGGGGAGAAATACGTCCCTCCTTGGAGGCCTCCCCCATACTCCTACAGCAACATCATGCCCCAAGGAAATGCAGGAAAGGCTGTCATTAATAAATTTCCTTCGACTTTCTTTTCAATGGTGCTGAAAAGTGTATGCAAATCCACTCGTAATTAGGTTTAAAAATTCCATTTCATGGGATAATCAGACTTCAAAAAACTCAATTTTAGTTTTAATCAGATTTTAACAAGGATATTAAGTCCATTTCGGTTAGAAAAGGAAAAAACTGTGAATTTAACACAAAATGTATTCAAGCTTAGCCCTGGGAGATAATTAAATAAAATTAATTTGGCAAGGGTTGTCAGTAAGTGGGAAAGGCCGTAAACAAGGGTTCATGTTGCTGATGGAAACAAATGCAGGTCTTACTGTACAGACAGATGTGGGTCTCACCAGGCACTGAGGAGGAAGGGTGTGCCCAAAGCCCCGCCCAGGGTGAGGAAACAAGTACTCTGAACTCCACCCCCAACTCCAGCCTCAGGGCCGAAGGAGGCTGGGGTGGGGGCGTTGTGGTAAGAAGAATAAAGCTCACACCATACCCAAGAAAGCCAGAGCATGTTACCCAGAGCTGACTGTGTACTCGGACCTGTAGGTCCCTGTACCGCCCCTAGCACCAGCTATTCACTCTACAAGGACGAGCTTCATAAAGCCAGTTCTGAGAGCCCGACTCTGACATGGAGGCTTTCCCAGTCTGTGGCAGGAAGGTCCTCTTGCTCTTTGTACCCTGAGCTCATGCCATGGCCTGGTACTCTGTGACCATGTTTCTAAACCCTGAAGCTACCTTAACAGAACTGGGTTCCTTAAGATCTCCAAAAGGGAGTCCCATGTCTTTCAAATACCTCCAGGTCACTATGTGAGACCCAATTTGACCACGGTCAAGATTCAAACCAAGATAGGTACTGCCTGCAGCTTGTGACCACCACCCCACCCTGCACTAGGCTCACACCCAACACAACCACGGTCAAATAAGGGCACAAGATGCTGGGAGATTCTCGCAGACCAAGAGAAGAGAAAACTTCCTGATATACCAGAGCAGAAAGTTACCAGGGAGTAAACTAAACTACAAAGAAGGAAGACACAGGTTCTATGCTGCTTTTAAACCAAATGATCAGATATTGGTTTTGAAAACAAAACTGTGGGGTTGGGGATTTAGCTCAGTGGTAGAGCGCTTGCCTAGCAAGCGCAAGACCCTGAGTTCAGTCCCCAGCTCCGGAAAAAAAAAAAAAGAAAAAAAAACTGTTCTGTTCTATGCTGTGGGACATGGAGCCCAAGGCCTCACACATGCTAAGTAAGCACTTTACCACTGAGCCACACCCCAGCCCCTCACTGGGGGATTCTAGGCAGGGCTCTACCACTGAGCCACACCCCAGCCCCTCACTGGGGGATTCTAGGCAGGGGCTCTACCACTGAGCCACGCCCCCAGCCCCTCACTGGGGGATTCTAGGCAGGGGCTCTACCACTGAGCCACACCCCAGCCCCCCACTGGGGGATTCTAGGCAGGGGCTCTACCACTGAGCCACGCCCCCAGCCCCTCACTGGGGGATTCTAGGCAGGTGCTGCACCACTGAGCCACGCCCCAGCCCCTCACTGGGGGATTCTAGGCAGGTGCTCTACCACTGAGCCACGCCCCAGCTCCGCACTGGGGGATTCTAGGCAAGAGGCTCTATCAGTGAGCAACACGCTCAGGCCAAAAGTAAAGTTTTATTGGACATAACATAGCTGGGTCCATTTACTCATACTGTCCATGGTGGCTATTGGGTTTTTTTTTTTTAAGACTATAACAATGACCTATAGCTCACAGTTCCTTCAAAAGCAAGCCATCATACTTCGTAATTTGCAGCTAACTGAGAAGCAACACCTAACGACATGCCTCTGACAGGTCATCCAAGCTACAGTAAACAATAAAACCGTCCAAACTAAAGACAAGACCAATAACAGCACCCAGTGACTCTCTCCTCAGAGTCAATGTTCTCATAAGTCAATAAAAAAAAGCTATCATTTAAAGAAAATGAAAATCAACGTGCTACAACTTGTCTAGCCTAAAAGGCAGCTGATACCTGCATTCTCTAATTGCAATCCCAATAAACAGCGAGATGCTCCTGAGACCGAAGAACAATAAACTATACCAGAGAAGGGGGAGGCGGGGGAGCAAGTAGGAAGGAAGCCAGAGAACTGCGTGTCTGAATGTCTTCCATGAAGACGCGGAAGCAATTCCTATCAGCTCAAGAGCAGCCGAGCAGCGGTGCACTGGGGAACGGACTGAGTGGAGCCGCCCCTCCTCACGGTGGGAGGACTGTTTGGTTCCACAGAACTGAAGAGGAGTTTGCACGTAATAAAGAATTAATTGCTAATCTTCTACCTCGGCCGCCTCCACAGAGGAGATGGTATTGTGTTGCTGCCTCAAAAGTTAAATGTTTCCTCTCCCAAGTGATGGCTGCCTGGGCTCTACCTGGCAGCCTCCACCCAGCAGCCTTCATCCACGCCAGGCAAGAGCAATTCCAGACCCAGCTGGGAGCAGGGCAAAGGTGGTGGGCTGAGCAAGCCTTCCAGCAGACCTTGCCAAAGCACTACAGAGCGGCAGGTCTGCGAGAGCCTCCAGCTGGGTTCCTGCCACATGTGCGCTGTGCTAGGCTCCAAAATGGTGGCCCCTGACAGAAAGGAAATGTGACAGCATGGAACTGAACAGCCCACAAAGATTTAGGGCCAGCTGCCTGGCACAGGTGGATGGCCAGATGGATGGAGGTTACCAAGAGCAGAGCCCACCAGGTTTCAGAATCAGCCGTGCAACCCAACAAGATACAAGCTTACTTGGCTGACCTTGGCCACAGGTCCCTCCAAGAGCCTCTCGTCCCACACAGTCAGGCAGAAGCCATAAAGAGCCACAGGCAGATGAGGAAGAGTAGAGACACTACCAAAAAGCAGGCCACACTGTAACTACTACAGCATTAATATCCAGCAAGCAACTGAGAAACCTCAGAACCATCCGAACAAGGACTCTCTTCAAACTAGCGGACTGTGGGTTCTCTGAAAAGACGCCTGCTTTCAGAGTAGAACCTGCCCTAGGCTATGTTCCCATCAACAGCATCAAACCAGCAAATACACAGCAGGTCTGGCCCCAATCCAGTAGGGTGCCCTAGAACATGTGCTGGGTGGACAGTCCACAAACACAGGTCACCTGGCTGCTGCCACTCTACCACCTCTAATGACATTCTGCAGAATAGACATTCCTAAGTTCCGCACCCCAGATGCATAGGCCACAGGAAGCCAGGGCCTTTGAGGACAGACAGATCCACACTAAGAGCAGGTCACCGGTCTCCTCTGGTTCACACTAGTGTCCCTCCAGTACAAGCACACTTTGGCCTATGGCATACCAGCCTGGTGAGTATACCTGATCACGACTTGGAGCGAGATTCCTCACTTACAGAGAGAACTGTGAGTGAACCCAACCACAACTCTACCCAAACAGATCCCGCACTTAAGAAAAGCTTTATCAAAACTATTTCCCTAACGGAGACAGATTTCAGTTGGCAGAATGATTGCTGAATATGCACAAAGATGAGACCACAAAGATGAACCAGATTTACATAGTGGTGGACACCTATAATCTCAACAATGGGGAGGCAAAGGCAGAAAAATAAGGAGTTCAAAGTCATTCCTAGCTACTTAGCAACTTCAAAATTAGCCCAAGCACATGAGACCCTCTCTCAAAAACCAAAACCAGGGCCAGAGACGTGGCTCAGGGGATAAAAAGGGACCTGTGACCAAGCCTGCCTGCCTGAGTTCAGTACTGGAACCCACACAGTAAACCTACAAGGTAGAAACAGCTGACATCCACAAATTACCCTCTGACTGCCATATTGTACCACAGCACATGCGCATATACATATACAGATACTAAATAATTAAATGCAATAAAATATTATTTTTAAAAATAAGAACAAAATTTTAAAAAAGCAATTCAGAGACTTTGCTGGCTCCAAAATGAGTAGAAAGAGCACACTGCATTTTCCAGGCATATGGCCAGGTGTTCAACCCCAGGACTTTCCTAACTCTCGTGTTCAGGTGAAGAAGCACTGTAACATTTGTCATGTGCTCCACTAGCGATATTCAACAAGTGCTGTCACTCATGATCTCTGCAAATGCCATGCTTCAGCCAAAGCCAGACTCCCAGGACATCCTGACAGCTGTCACTATGTCCCATGTCAAGCTGTGTGCTCTGTAGACATGGAAGGATACCTGCAGCTCACAGCCTGACACTGTGTCTCATGAGTGTGGCACATGTACCAGCTACAATGACGGTGCTTCATGCTTCATTTCCGAATCCTCCACCTCCCACCACTCAGCCAACACCTTGCCCAACCAAAGGCAGGAGGTAGCCTGCTGGAGCCTGGGGACACAGGCTAGGATCGAGTGGAGAAGATACATAGGCAGCAGGAGCTGGGATGCTACTCTTGAAACCTGCCTATGAGCCCATCTTCCCCACGGCAAGAGCCCTGCCTGCAAAACCTCCTTCCCACAGCCAGCCAGGCTCGGGATGGAAGAGCGCACACCCGTGCAAGGCTGGGTGGCAGGACCCAGGCTCTCAGCTCCTGTCCCTGGCAGGCAGCCTGCTCTGGGTGAGCACTGAAGAGTTTGAGCCATGGCCTCAAAGCTCATATGGGAAGCCAAAGTCCAGTTCCCTCACTGCGATGCCGGCAGCAGAGCACAGTGGTTGGCTCTGTGTGCGGCAAGGTGGAAATGAAGACCTAAGCTCCCCGTGCCCAGGAGCAACGCAGCTCTGCTTTCAGAGGTGGTCAGGGCTCTTCATTCAGATAAGAGCTGAAGTATCACAAAGGCAGGGTGGAGAATAGAAGGGCACCACAGCCTCCTGAGTTTTAAATGAGAATTCCATTCCACTGCTGTGAATGCAAACCTGCTCTCTTTGCTGCAGCTCCATACAAAGACATCTTTTTGAAGGGCTCAGCGCACCCTCCACCAGAGTCCCTGAGTGGATGAGGGCCTACCACCCCCAGGTCTAGGCTGCCCTTCCGTCTGTTTTCTGCAAAGGCCAGAGCTCTACTCTGCAGGTGAGAGGCCAGATGCAGGAAAAGAGGTACAGAGGCTCTAGCAGACTAATGACCTGGGTTCTATGACACTCTACAGCGAGGGAATCCCCAAAAACAGACAGCCCAGCACAGGGAGGTTATTATGAACAGGGAAACCCGAGAAAGTTTGCAGTTTCTGACACCAGTAACAGCTGCTATGAGGAAGGACAGGGCCACTGACAGGTGCATGATCCTAGGTGACACATCCAGGGTCACTATCTTATACCTCAGGGTCACAAGAATGATGGCCATGTGGGAAGCCCAGATCCCCAAACTTCCTAATTGTTCTCCAGAGTCTGCATGATATAAGCCCATGGGGCAGAGTAGCTTCTGGAAAATCCTCAATGAAAAGGAGGTTGGCACAGACCATCTCAGAAGAGGTCTCCAGTCCCTAGTCTAACCTATGCTTGGGTGGTTTCACCCTCAAAGCTTCCTTCAAATTCCTCTATCAGAGCCACTCAGCTCCCTAGGGCCTGAGGCCTCTGTCACTCAGACCTGGTACTCTGAGGTTCCTGACTTCAGAGGAGAGGACATAGTAGATAACAGGACTCCGGTAAAGCACCTGCTGAGACAAAATTCACCATGGCCAATTAGCAAAATGCTTGCAGCACAAGAGAAGGACCCAAGTGCAAGCCCCAGTGCATGGGAAGTGCCAGGCACCCACTGCCAGGCACAGTGGGACATACCTCTTAGCACCTGGAGAGCAGTCAGGAGGACCCCTGTGAGTCTGAAGCAAACCTGGCCTACACAGTGAGTTTCAGGATAACCAGGGATAGAGAGGATCTATGTCTCAAAATTAAAAAAAGAAGTTTAAAAAAAAAAAGAGGTGAGGGGGTACTGGGGTACCACAGCTTAGGCTTGTCATCTTTGCCCTGGGGAAGTAGAGAAAAGAGGATCCCTGGAGCTCACTGGCCAGTCTAACCAGAACAGCGAGTTTCAGCTTGAGTGACAGACCCTGTCTTTAAAAATACGGTAGACACATACCTGAGTCATGGAACACAGGAAAATCAGGCTGGTAGCAACCTGAAAGCCTCATCCCTAGTGAGTAGCTTCATCCCTAGTGAGTAGCTTCATCCCTAGTGAGTAGCTTTCACAGTGGGGAAGGTGCTGTGCAAGCGACTAGACAGCCAAGTCAGCCACAGGCTCGCTGAACCGTAAAACCTCCCGTCTACAACATCCAGCCAGGCAAGAGTGGGGCAACTTGGTACAAGTGCCACACTGTAGCAAACGACCTTCTAACTACATTTAAGGCCCATTCCACAGATGGAACTCTGCCTCATACTGTTAGCTAGATCAAGAACCGTGGAGGAGAATCTACGCTATCATTCTACCAAAAGGACCTAGGGTTAAATTGCTCCATAAGTATTTATCTTCACATCCATAGATTAGTAGTACATCCCTCAATCTTCGTCAAAGAGGCTTTTTTGTATGGTAGACAGTTACTAATACAGAAACCCTTAACTAGTTGGTGTACAGAGTATAAGACACTATGAAGTACTCAGTCTTAAATGGGACATCGATATCAAAAGCCACCCCCCAAGGTTCAGGGGTCGCTGAGAAAGAGGGGGTAGAAAGTCCCTAAGAGCCAGAGGTCGCAGGCACCCACTGTGAAGCAGTGTTCTCTAGACAAGGCAAGGCCACTGCACTCAGGAACTCAGTGATTCTTGCTGCATGGACGAGACTTACACAAGAGCAAGCCAGCGAAAATCCCAATGTGGAGGGCGGAGGGGGGGGAGGGAGCCAGTGTTCTCTAGGAATGTGAAATCTGCCCATGTTCCAGTAGATGGTCCGATACCTACACACATGCTGGCAGCAGGAAGTGGACTTAGTAGGTTGGAAAAAAGGACACTTGAAGTTGGGAAGGGATAGTGAGGAGGAATTGGAGAGAAATGGAATATTTAATTAAAACACAAATGCATATATGAAATTCTCTAACAATAAAAAAAAATGGAAAGAAATGGTGGAAAGTGATTGAGAAAGACACCTGGCATCAAGCTCTGCCCTTCACATACATGTACATGCATGATTATGCACACATCAAAAAAAGAGGGAGTTGGACAAAAACCAACTGTGACACCAGGGATGCTGCTGTAGCCACCTCCTGTCACATCAACCCTGGGTGCACATCTCACCCCCAATGCTCTCAAGGCTTTGGATTCTGCCAAGTCAACTTCAAAGGAGGCACTTAAGATGAGCCCTGTCTATACAACCAGGAAGAAAGGCCAAAGGCACTGTGAGGAACACACACAGAGCACGGGTGGGGCCAAGCCACTCCCTTCTATGCATGCAGCTGCCTATGTACATGTGTGCTGTCTGCTCCAGAAAGCATTTGATCTCCATGTTCTATATCCCACCACCTCTGTGACAGGCACAGGGGTGACACTAGCCAGCACAAAACATATGTCTCCCACCCTTTCCCCATGGGACAATGAGACCACCCACCCCCTGAAGAGATGGTCATCAGTAACCTAAGAAGACCCTCCTTCCTGCGATGCGGCAAAGAAACAGAAGAGCTACCTCCCCCAACCTCACTGGTCAGGAAGGCTCTGTGATCCTGAAGCCCCTGCTCCCATTGGCAGGCATAAATGAGCTGCTAGGCCTGCCCAGAGGCAACAGCCAAGCACCACAACACACCCTCATCACATGCTCCCCCAGTGTTTACTCAACGCCTTCTACTCAGAAGACCAGCCCCTCCCTTAGGTACCAAAGCATCAAACTTATGAGTCAGCTGACAAAACCTTCACAACCTCCATAGCAGAAAGCAGCAGGGGACTGTCAAGACTGAGTGAATATTTAAGGCTCCTGAGACCACTGGTAGGGAAAGCTCACCATAAACATATAAGCCAGCAGGGTTTCTCCCTCTCCGGGACATAGGTCGCACACAAGCAGCCGTGAGCAATGAACTAAATGAAGTCCAGGAACAGGCCACATTGCAGGTAGACTCTTCCTCCTTCACATCTAGGCCTCAACGAAGAGCCAGCCATTACAGACATCAGTTCTTCAAGACACCTGACAGCTTGCTTACCTTCTGAGCACTGGGAGCGCTGGACATCCATCAAGAAGACACTCAGGTCATTACAAACATTGAGTAGAGAAACGTTAGCAGAGTGTGGGGCTGGGTTGGCCAATTTGCTCCCATCTTGGAAGTGAGTCTACCCACTCACTCTCCCCACAGTCCCCCTAATTGGCCTGGCACATTAGGGAAGCTAGTCTCTAGAATGTGTCATCTGGCTGGCCTAGAGATGCTTCAGCAAAGCAGAGGTCAGCACTTGCTGGCTTCCAACTCTGATACGAGGTCAGCAGTTTGAAGTGGGAAGCTGCCAGCTCTCCCAGGGCCCACACCACAGCACTCCTCAATGCCATACAGTACACACACACACACACACACACACACACACACGCACGCACACACAATGACAGGTATAATGACCACCCTGAAGGGTCTGAAGCAAGGCCAGGCTCAGGCACAAAAGTGACAGAGTCAGGTGCCAAGAGCAGAGGCATTCAGCCACTGGCAAATTATTCCCTACAGAGAATACAGACCTGACTACAGAGGGGTCCAGCACTCACTCTGAGCCTGCTTAATAAGCCTCTGGCTTCCATCTGAATTGCTAAGTATAGTGTTTAAAAAGCCGAGCAGTGAAGCCGCCTGCTCTCCTTGCTCTGTTGTGACTCACTCTGCATCTCTGCTTGAACCCTCGAAAGCACACTCACCCAATTAAGCCATGGGCTCCCGTTCCCTGACGGAAATGTGTAGAAATACAGCTTTTCAAAGGGCAATTTGGCATCAGCTATCAATTCTAAACACACAGTTTCTTTTGAACCAAGGAAAAAAAAAACCAAACATGCCTTTAGGAATTTATCCAAGCAATGCTAATGCTGTTTACTTGGGGGAAAACAAAGTAATTGTCCCTCAGCATGGAGAAATAGGTCTGTCCATATGATGCAGGACTGGGTAGTGACTCAGATACTCTATCTGGTGCAGGTGTAGTGCCGGAGATTAGCTGACGGACACAGGATGTGGCTCAGCTGGAAGAGTGCTGAGTCTTGCCTAGTGCCTTAGCGAGGCACTGCTGCGGTGATAAATACCATGACCAAACCCGAGCTGGGGAGGAAGGGTCACTGATTACAGCTGTAGTCTATCATCCAGGCAAGCCAAAGAAGCGCAAGGCATGAACCTGGAGTAAGCACTGAGTGAGGCGGAGGCCATTGGATTGTTCCTCATGGCCTGCTCTGCCTGCCTTCTTATACCGTACAGGACTACCTGCCCAGTATTACCCCAAGTAAACTGGGCCTAAGACATTAATCATTAACCAAGAAACGGCATCACAGGCCACTCTGGGGGATAAGGAGGAAGCCTCTCTTCACTGAGGCTTCCTCTTCCCAGATGACTGTAGCTTGTGACACACTAGCCAGCATACCCGGTGTGCCCCAAGGTCTGGGCTCCGCTCCCAGACCTCCATAAAGTGGACCTAGTGGTGAATGCCTGAATCTTAGTACTCAGGAAGTGGAAACAGCAGGTCCAGAGTTCAAGATCAGCTACTCAGCGAGTTGGAGGCTAGCCTGAGCTATGAGTCTCAAAAACACAAACCAGACAAGGACGGGCAGGCACGATAAAGGTGTTTCTGCATTCTCTGAGCACTCCTAGCAAATCAACCCAAGGGGCTTCCGGGACCCTCACCTGGGATACAGTCTTGGGAACTTGGTGACAATCTAGGACTGAGAACAGGCAGCAGAATAGGCCAATTGTTTGGGTCTGAGGTCTCAACCTGTGGGATCCAACCCGAACTCTGACAGTGTCTGAGCTGGATTGTAGGACGCCCAGCTGGCATCTACTGGAGAACTGCTTGCTGTGCAGAAAAAAAAAAAAACCATCTGGTGTCAGGGTGCGGGGCTGAGCAGGCAACTGGGAGCAAAGAGGAAAGGGTCTATTTTCTCCTCCCCTGTCTCTTACCACGTCCCGCCATTATTAGGTCATCCATAATTACTGACAGCTGCATCTTACTGTTTGCAAAGCACAGATCTTGGACATGCTGTGTTAAATTTATCCCTAAGCACTGCTCTGTTTTGATGCTACTGTACACGCTGTGTCCTTCCCACAGGTCGCCATGGTACTCAGAAATACCGTCTATCCTTTTTGACTGTCGCCAGTTCTAGGACCCTGCAGACCTGGCTAATGAGTCCAAACAGCCTTTTATTGATATTTTGGACTTCCTACATGATTATGTTGTCTCCAGACAGTTTTTCCTATCCAGGCCACACACCCTGATTTTTACAGAGGAGAGGACATATGTGCATGTGTACACAACCATATGCATGTGTGCAGAGGCTGTCAAAGTGTCCTACTCTGTCACTCTTGGCTTTATTCTCTTGAGATGAGGTCTCTCACTGAACCTAGAGTTTGGCTAGCAGCCTACAAACCCCAGCCATCTTGTCTCTGCCCCTCACAGTGGATACAGGCTACAGGCACACGCAGCCATGCTTGGCTTTTTACATGGGTACTGACAAGCAGAAGGAACTCGGGTCAAGCATATTTACCCAAGGAGCATCTACTTGCTCCCAGGATGCCCCGCTCTCGAATTACCCAGTCACACAGGTGAGGACATTCAACAGGAAGGTAAGAACATGTGGCTCACCCCAATGCGGGCAGCGGTGAGTCAGCATCTACAGCATTAGCACGGTGCTGAGAGCACAAGCCTCACATCTAGCATCAGGGCCATCAGTGTTGTTTCCTGGTGCGCTCTCTCTGGCTGCAGAGCCTCCCTTCTTTCCTAGTTTGCTGAATGTTCTCAATCAAAAGCAAGTGCTGGGCAGTTAACAAATCTCCCAACCTGAAATGCTCTATGGAAACAGCTGATTTTCCTGAAAATAGCGCCCTCTACTCCTGCTCCGCCATCCCTGCCAGTCTCTCTCCACAGCCACACCATCCTGCAGGCTGTTTCAGTCTGCAGTCATTTATTCTCCATTCTGTAAGCCGTCCCCCACAGTCTACCCTGAGAGACCACTACTCTCCATGCCCCTCATGACAACACCGTGTCAACCCCCACTGAACTTCCAAAAACTCCTTGAGGATTAAGAAGGCCACCAGCTCAGCTACATTGGTACTTGTCACAACACAGAGGGCTCTGCTGGGGTCCTGCCACAGCATCATATGTATATACTGCCAGGCAGTCTCCTGCCCATTAATTTCCACATCACAAAGTCTGTCTAACCCCAGCCCACATGACCCTGTCTGTGTACAACTGCCCCAGCTTACATAACCCCATGTACTGGACACATCACAGATAGAGAGAACTGTGTGCTCTGTCTGCCCCATGTCATCTGTCCATAACAGTATCATCTGCCTCAGCCCCCATGACGCATGGCACTCGATGCATCTGAAAGAAGAAAGCCCATTTTCCCAGCCCACATGACCCTACTGCACTGGACACAAATGGGTACAAACTTGTCTGCTCTAGCTCATGTGACTCCATACACTGGACTCACCACAGGAAGACAGAAGCATGTGCGCCTGCTCACATGGTCCTGTGCACTGGACACACAGGTGAAAAGAGCCATGTGACTCAGCCCACATGATTCCATGCACTGGACACAGGTAGACAGGTCCATCTGTCCTTAGCCATGTGGCCCAATGCACAGGACACATCACAATCTATCTACAGATCGGCATCTGATTCCTGGTTTGCAGTGGCTAAACACCCCAGTCAACTTGCTTAAACGCTCCCCATAACATCTCTAGACTCCTCAGACTTAAGAAGTGTCACACTGCAGAGAGCAACACTGTTCCACTGTGAGGAACTCACACAGCCCCACACACTGTTCTAACCTAGGTGTGACAGTTAATCTGCATGGTCCACTTGATTGGATTTACTGCTACCTAGGAGACACATGTCTGGGCATGACTATAAAAGTGTTTCCCTGGAATTTCAAACCAACCTGAATGGAGGTAGCACTACTCAGTAAGCTGGACTCAATAAAGAGGAGAAAGCGGCTGAGCCCCCATTCATCTCTCCTCCCCAGCTGTGGACACAATGTGAGCAGCTGCCTCATGCTCCTGCTGCCACTCTCCACCTCGATAGACTTCATACTCACCCTGGAGCCAAGGCCAAGCTGTTCTATGAGGTGTTGCGTCACTGCAATTAGGAAAATAACAACTACACTATGGCTAAGCACCACAGGGTGGCCAGAGCTATGTCCTCACAGGCTCTGCACCAACACCAGCAGCACTCCGACCCTAGGGGGCAGAGGACTCTGAGAGATGATGGTCACAGACAGGGAGGGCATAGGCCCGAGTGACAACCTGCCTGTACGTAAGAAGGCAGCCAGTCGCACCTCAGTTAATAAGACCCCTGACACCAGTGAGGAAGTCCCTATGGAAGGGCCATAAGCCCCAGGACAGGCTGCCAAGGGTGTTCACAGGTCTCCTAGAAGAAAGCTGATCATCAAGGGAGCAGTGCCACCTACTGGCAGTTCAGAATCCATAGAGCCACAGGTCAGGCGGGCAGGCATGCAAGTACCTGCTTCCGAAAGCCTAGTCAGGTCTCCAGCTAAGAGTGCATCCTTGAACTAGTACATAGGCATGTATGTGCATGTGTTTGTGTGTGGTGTGTGCTTGTGCTTATGTGCATTTGTATGTATGTGCATTCATGCATACATGTATGACTATGTGAGTAGGCAAATGTATGAATTCTCCTAAGGAGTCACAGCCCCAGCACTGACAGCGAATCCTAACTTCCCCCCATCCTTCCATTACTTCTGCCCCTGACCTGCATCGTGTCTGATCTCATCACTCCCAGCTCCCAGGCTTCAGTCAGCCATTCTCCTAGCCTTGCACAAACAACTACCCAAACCCACCCCCAAAAAAAGGTAGGGGAGCCTTGAGGCTGAGGAGATGTAGAAGCCCTCACTGATTGGTTTTTAGATCTAGATTCAGTTTCTAGCACCCACATGACAGCTTACAACCACCTCTAACTCTAGTTCCAAGAGATCCAACACCCTCTTCTGGCCTCCACAGGCCACTAACTACACACTGGATGGACATGAAGTCGCACATGCATTTGCATACACACACACAATAGGTAGGTAGGCAGGCAGGCAGGCAGATAGACAGGCAGGCAGGCAGACAGACAGACAGATGAATGTTAAAAAGAAAGAGAAAATCCAAAATCCTCATCATACCAGAGAATCAAGAATATTAATTTTCTCCAAAGTCTGTTTACTTTTTCGTTTCTATTACTTCTATTGTATGTGTGAGATATGTACTTGAGCGCTGTGTGGAACTGGTTCTCTCCTGTACCCTTGCCTACATCTAGACATCTGCCTGCGGCTGTGTGGCTTGCATGGTAAGTGATTCACCCACCGAGCCATCTCAGCCCCCCATCAACTTGTTAAGGATCAGCTGCTGGGAAATGGACCCAGGACATCACACATTCTAAGTGCACACTCAAGCATGTGTCCTAGAGCTCAGACCCAGCTTACATGTTAAGGGAGCAGGTTTAATACAGCTGATCTGTACCCAACACCATCACAGGATAAGTGTAGCCACAGGGTAGAATCCATGTCACCCAGGGTCCAGCGTTGACCCTGGCCTGTACCCAAATCTCTGCCCTTGGGTGCGCATGGAAGGCAAGCAGGTGATACTGAGCTTCCAAGGTGCCAGGCAGACTCAAGGTCCAGGACTACACGAATGACAGCTGTCAGAAAACTAAGAGAGCTGTCAACAAAGAGGCCAGTCAGTGGCCCTCTGCCTTCCAGGAAGGATCACTACCAGTTGAGATGTTTCCTAAGAACATGACCCTCTGGACCTTACAGGCACAGCTCGCAGAAGCCCTGAGCTCCTCCTCAGTTAAGAGAAGAGGGGCCCAGGGCAGTATGGCTCCTAAGAAGGGTCTCCCCACTCCTCTCCTGTGTGGCACAGAGAGCTGGACAGCAACCAAGGACCAGCTTGCTCTCATAGCAGCCGAGCCCCTAACAGGACAGTCAGTTGGGGAAATATGTCTGTCCAAAGGGCTCACAGAACAGCTACACATTTCAACCTGGCCACTGTGACCTGTGCTACTCCAGCCAGGGCAATGGCTCCACAGTCCTGACTGACACTAAGTACCGTGTGGCAGGCACCAGACACGCAGGCACACCAGCACACCAGTGTTCCAACAGGGCTGGTCCAACTGGGCAGGAGGGGCCTCTGATCTCCATCACAAGAAAGAAGTCACGGAGGTGTCTTGTCTGGGCAGAGTATCCCCAGGAGGAAGAGGGACCCTTGCTGGCAGTTAACGAGCCCAGAAGACAGGAGGAGGCACGCAGCACTGGGCCTGCTGGGCCAGCCTCTGAGAAAAGGGTTCTGCAGATGGGGCAGAGAGGAAACGAAAGGCACTGTCAAGTAACAGAACAGAAGGCAATGCTGCCATCAGAAGGTGATGGCTCCAGAGCCAGCGAAGGACAATACGATTACAAAACAGCTGAGCTCAGGCAGTTTCCATCTGGACATGTTTCTCAGAGCAGCAGGAAAGACAGCCAGCAAGCCGGAAGTAGTACAACAAAGGGCTGCTGGGATCCCACAAGCCTGTGCCCAAGTTCCAACACCTTATCCCAACTAGCAGTACCCCCAACTTTCCTGAATTCTGAAACAGACACAGCTACCATGAAGGGTGACATCCAGGCCAACACTCAGGGGATCACAGCTGTTGATGGCAGCTGACAGGCAACCCAAAACTGAACCACAAATGGGTGAGGTCATCAGTGAATGGCACCCACAACAGAGTAGTGAACAGATGGGAGAGCAACAGGGAACGCCCTGCCCTTGCTGTTGTTGAACACACAGGGTCCAGCAGCTCTGCCCTGTGGCCCATTCTGCATCTCTGCACCCATACCTGACACGGACCAGTCACACGAGATGCTCCAAGGGCCCGAGTGGAACATGAATCTTCCAGTATGATTGGATTTTAACTCAGTCAGTCCATCCCCAGAGTTTATCATTACCTAAAAGAAGTTATTTCCCCACAAAGCAGTCACTTCCTTATATACACAGGGTTCTGTGAGCATGCAGGCCATTGCAATGCCCTCTCCCTACGCTCTGAGGATATGCGATTTTCAACAGTCTTTACAATAAGGCTCGACCTCCCGCCCATGTAAAGCACTCGTTAAGCCTGAACGAGAGCTCCTCACCACAACCTAAAAGGGAGGCTGCCTGCCCTTCCTCCGTGGACTCTGAGCCAGAAGGGATGAAGAGCACTGGGAGCCAGCAGGTAGGAGCGAAGACGGCAAAGCTCACCTACCTGAGATTCAAGCCCATGGTCTGGTCCAGTTTCTCCCAGCTCTGCAGCTTTGCAAGCAGCTTCTAGAAAGACAATTAC
Organism: Rattus rattus; assembly: GCF_011064425.1. Classification (NCBI taxonomy): domain Eukaryota; kingdom Metazoa; phylum Chordata; class Mammalia; order Rodentia; family Muridae; genus Rattus; species Rattus rattus. The sequence goes on along the minus strand of NC_046169.1, from coordinate 12,900,270 downwards.
AGACATCAGTGTCCCTGGCCCAGCAACTGTCATGTGAAAGCAAACAATGACAGAAGTACTGGAGTCCCCCATGCTATCTGTGATCACCGGTGGTTGGGTGACCTTAGCAGATGAACGCACAGGACTCCTTCCTGCCCCATGGTGCGAGTCCAGCCAAATAGCCAGGAGCCAGCTCTCCCAGAATGCTCAGTCCTAGACCGATGAACTCTATTCTAGAGCCACGTTTTCCCCCAATTCTGTGGTAGGCCAGGACCAAGGATGACTTAGATGTGACTAGCCAGCCATGATGGGGACACAGGGTCATCTATGCCTGTGTGCCTGTTCCAGACCAGCTTGACCCACAGAGTCTCTCCCCTACCCCTTTGGAGCTGAAATGACCACGTGCTTCAGATCAGCTCCATCTTTAGGGGGCCAGCACATAGCTGATACCAGGGGTTCAGGGTTCACTCATGATTCTGGGCCCACCAGTCCTGCAGATCCAAACGTGCAAGATCTCTATGACACAGAGTAACAACAGGCTATCCCAGAGGAGTTCCCAGAGGAGCCAACGGTGGAGCAGAAGCCAGCAGTCTCAAACCAGCCCAGTGACTCTCTGCACTGAACATCTGCAAGTTAAGACGTACAGGCGAGAGGGTGCACTGTGGGACACACTGTGACGTAGTATAGCTTCTACAACAAATTTTTTTTTTCTTCTTGGGAGGAAGTTGCAAGGGCAGAGGGCAGATACAAGCAACACAGAGATGAATGGAATTGAGATTCACGATGTGAAATTCACAAAGAATCAATAAAAAGTTAAATAATTTTTAAAAACAAGGTTCTTGGCCCACAAGGGCCATGATTTTAATCCCAGAACTGGAGGTTTAAAGCCAGCAGACTTCTGAGAGTTCAAGGCAAGCCTGGTCTACACAGCTAGTTCCAGGCCAGCCAAGAATATACAGTGAAAACAACAAAAACTGTGCCCCACTTATATTTTCATTTTGCAAAGAAGTTTCCAATTTTAGTAAAGTTCAAGTTATCATGTTATTTTTTCTTTATAAATAATTATTTTAAGTTATAGCTAAGCAGTCGATATAAAACCTAAGATATTGTAAATGTTATTTTGTCTGCTATAATGGGAGAAAAATACGCATAGTTTCCCATTTTACATTTTGATCAATGATTAATTTGGAGCTGACTTTGGTGCAACACTTAAGGTCTGTGTATGGTCTCACTTTTTAACCCAAATAGATACTTAATTTTTGTGAACAATCTGTTGATTAGCCTTTTAATTCTCCCTTGAAAAGCTTTTGGAGGTTTGTTTAATAAAAGTTAACTATACTTAAAAATACCTGTGCCCAGTACTGGCCGTATACTAAGGGCCAGCAAGATGGTGAAGGAACTCACTACCATGCCTGGGGACCTGAGTGCGAGCCCCAGAATACACTCAGGAGGAGAGAGTCTACTCTCACTAGTTGTCCTGGGAGTACACACACACTATAGCACATGCACTCACTCACTTCCCCACATACATACACATACACACACATACACTGTGGCACGTGGGCTTTTTCTCACATACATACATATGTATACATGCACACACATATACACTGAGGCATGTGCACGCATTCCTTCTAACATACATACACACACATATATACATACACACATACATTGTGGAATGTGCACTCATTTTTTCTCACACACACATACACACACACACTAAGGCACAGGGACTCACTCTTTCTAACACACATATACACACACATACACAAGCATAAAATAAAAACCTTGAAAGGGTGTGCAGGTGCTCAGCTACCACCAGAGTCACGGGACACTGTTCCCAGCCACGCCCTGCCCACTCTCCACAAGACAGATGGGCATGGGCTGACCCAGTGTCAACAGCAAGCACACTTCTATATAGGACTCAACCTAAGCACCCTAAACCTCTAAAACTGTCAAAGACAAAGACATTACATCCAAGTGTAATATAAGTCATGTTGGTAAATGTCATGTGTTGTTTGCAAGACATTTGGGCCTAGGAAGGTGGGCTCAAGGACCAAGGTGGCCTTCATTGTCTCAGAGTCCAACCAGTTTATTTCAAGTTCTTGCACAAACTGGCCCCTGGTCCTACAACAAGGAGAAAAGAGAACTATAAACTCCTATGACTGTAACATTACAAAGTTTTGGCCCCTGCCCAATAGTGGCACACACCTTTAATCCCAGAACCCAGGAAGCAGAGGCAGGTGGGTCTCTGAGTCCCAGGCCAGCCTCGTCTATTCGTCGATAGTTGAGATCTAGGACAACCAGGGATATACAGAGAAACCCTAGGGGCTGGGGGGACTGTGGGCCCTTAAGAAGAGTTAGAAGAGCAACCATTCAAGAAAGGTAACCATTGCTTACTCATGGTATAAAATGCCTATCATGGGAGTGTGAAGCCAAAAGCCTCCGCAATTGGAGAGACATCAGACCTGGGACTCCAGCAGGCTTTGAAGTCACCTCTGCGGGCTACTGTGCACTCCCGATGAGATGCTCTGCTGTCTGCTGCGTCTCTCTCTCTCTGCGGCTTACTGCAGTTCTCTTTTACTTCTGCTTGCTCTGTACTTAACTCACACATGCAAGAATGAAAGAACGGCTCTCTGAGCTGAATGCCAGAGGAAAGGACAAAAAAGTTCTAGGTCTTTTTGCCTACAAAACTCAGTGTCCAAGAGAGGCCTGGCCGGTACAGCATGAATAGGTAGGAACCGCAGCACGGGCTGGTCACAGAGAACTCTCTAGTGTCAACTAGCACTCTCTATTTTATGTCTGTGTGTACACTGTCGCTGTCTTCAGACACACCAGAAGAGGGCATCAGATCTTATTACAGATGGTTGTGAGCCACCATGTGGTTGCTGGGAATTGAACTCAGGACCTCTGGAGGAGCAGTCAGTGCTCTTAACTGCTGAGTCATCTCTCCAGCCCTGCCTTGGACTTCTAAAAGAAGACAGAGATGAAACTGAGGAGATGGCTCAGTGAAGCAAACAACTTACCACACAAGCATGAACCGGAGTTCATTGTCCAACACTCATTTAATAAAAACTGGGCATAGGAACAAACACCTAACATCCAATCCTGGAGGAGAACAGACAGGCAGATCCCTGATCATCCAGTCTAGCTAAATTAGCTAGCCCAGGTTTAGGGAGAGACCCTGTTTCAAAACTAAAGGGAGGCCAGAGAGCCAACTAAGGCTCTAATACAATGTAGTATAGTAGCCATTCCTATTGGTTACCCACCAAAATTACATGGTTTAAGACCTTGTTGCTAAAGACAGCACATACTATGGAGAACAGATAAATCCAGCTAGAACTGAGCTAGAAGCTTCCTCCCTGCTAGCTAGTCCTTGGAGTTCTGCAAAGTGCTATGCAGTTCTGGGAAGAACTGGCACCAACAGTCTTACCCAGCTTTAGAGCCTGTGTGCACAATAACAAGCAGCCAGAATGAGCCTACAGGTGCAGCAATGGCAGGTATGTTATTGTAGGATGATGTCATTATACAGGTGAAGGCAGGTACAAGATAGAACGAGGCATGTCACTGGATGAGAAGGAAGGATGGGTGGAGAAAAGTTTTAGAGAGGAGAGAAGACTGGAACAAGAAAGAGAAGCAGTGGAGAAAACACGGAGGTAGATGTTAAGATTCCTCTCTACACATTTACAGGTTGTTATGAATATTCTTAAGGGATGAATGTGTAGAGGGCTTTGTATGTCTAGGTAGGCAATTATATCTTATCAATTGGATCAGAGGTTATTGTGTTGTGTGTTCTTTCATGTGGTGACTTAATTGATTTCAAGAGAGTATGTGGTGGCTGGAGACATTAGGCTACCATGGAATTGGGATGTATATTTCTGCCATGGTGGTAACCTGCCTTGGTAACTAGACGGGTAGAGAGATTGTTGCTAGGCTCAGAGAGACGCCATCAGCAGTGTGATGTGGGATGGAGCAGAGCAGGTGAGAGGCTTTGCTGACTGAGATGAAGACATCTACCAGATATCTTGGGGGCACTAAGGTGCTGGATCTAATGTGGGATAAAAGACAGCTTTTTTATAATCTTATAACTACACGTTACCAGGGTAACCAACAGTTTTCTGATTGGATTTGATACTCACTCTAAAAGAGGGAACCACCATCTGGTACTATAAACCCGTCAAGAGTTCATGGTTGAGGATAGACCTTAGTACAGAAGCAACAACTATTGTGTGTAATGGATCCGTCACGGTGTCCTCTAAACAGCCACACTTATGCCCATAGAATGTATCACTATCAGCTTTAGTCAAAGACTCTTCTATTTGCAATAGGCAGCAGTGACTGCAGACTCATAACTGATTGCACTACCTACCACACAGGCACAGCATCCCCACAGCTGACCAGCTACATACAACATGGAACGCAGATGCCCATGGACAGGGCAGCGGATGGCCCTGGAGAAATGATGCACCCACTACTCACCTCCTTCTCCAACTCCAGGTCAACCAGAGCCTCCTGCATCTTCTCCTGGCGGCCCAGCTTCCTCTGCAGACCTTCCAGCTCCTCTGTGAGCAGCCCATTGGTCTCCCTCATCTCCCTACAGGGCCAGAACAGTCGAGAATGTGGAGGACAAACCCAAGGAACACCAAGCCCAGGGAGCCAACTACCAACTAGGGGCAGCAGGCTGTGCATGAGCCCTCACCTTAGATGAGTGTTCTCCTCACGCAGCCTCTTCAGCTCACGCTCCATCCGAGGCAGTCGCAACAGCTCAGATTTCATGCTCTTCACCACAGCTGCATCCTGCTCTTGCAGACACAGCTTCTGCTCCAGGTCCTGTGAGAGGCAGAGGAGAAAGGGCAGTAAGCAGTCAGAGAAACTGCAAACACAGCCTCTATAAAACAGAGAGGCTGGTCTGAAGGACACACAGGCCTCCAACTATGCAATGATCTGGAAAAGACAGACAGACAGACATAGAGATCATGACAGTCAGTTTATGAGAAGACACAAAAAAATGGAGGTGCCAGAAGCTAGGGAGCTAGCTCAGTCAGTAATCACTTGCCATGCAAGAAAGCATAAGGCCCTAAATCCCCTCAATGCTTCCCACCACACACACACACACACACACACACACACACACACACACACACACATGCGCGCACAACTTCCCAACACACAAACATACACACCTTTTTGTTTTTAAAGACTGGTATGGTAACACAGGTTTTAATCCCAGCACTCAGGAGGCAGAGACAAGTGGATATCTGTGAGTTTAAGGCCAGCCTGATCTACATCATGATTTCCAGGACAACCAGAGCTACACAGAACAACTCACATTAAATACATAAATATTAGAAGATTAAATTCAAAACCAAGCCAGCCAGGTCTGTCCAGAAGAGAAAAAAAGTAAACAACATCCTGAGAAATAACACTAACTAACCTCCAACATATAAACCTAATTTTTAATTAAATAAGCATTTTTTTTAACATAGCCATGGGAGCCTCAGGGGTCTTCTAATTTGTCCTAGGACTTTAATGGTCTCTGTAGCCCGGACAGTCTAGGATGTCTTCCGGGGCTAATCCACTATGCTGCATCCTCAACACCACCGCTAGAGCAGCCCTGGAGCACCCAAGAGCCAGTACCCACACCACTACTCCTCCTGCCTGTGCCTGGGCACACAGCACCAAGCCTCTGCTCCCTAACCGCCCAGTGCCGCAGGGCCCTCTGAACACAGCTTCTGCTGTGTGGGCAATGAACCTGCAATACCTGCGTCTGATCCCACTGTGTAACAGGCCTGCCTACACTGTGCCTGTCCCTATGGCCCTCAACAAGGCACCATGGGCACCTAGTGACAAGTCACTGAACAAGCTGTCTGTAAAACCAGGACCAAAACAATTGATCCGGACCCTTCATAGAGCCCAGCTCCATCCAGGTAGAGTCAAGTAGTAGGAACAAAGTGACAGAGAAGACCGAATGAGGTCTTCTATGCATGAGGGAAACATGAGAGGTAAGAAGGCTGGGGTTGGGTCTAGAGAGAGGGCTCAGCAACACACAACACTTGCTGCTCTCCCAGACCCAAATTCAGGTCCCAACACCCAGATAGGAGCTCACAACTTAACCTCCAATTCCAGGCCTCTTCTGGCCTCTGCAGACACCCACACCCACACATACATAAAAATAAAAATAGATCTTTTTTTTTTTTGGAGCTGAGGACCGAACCCAGGGCCTTGCGCTTGCTAGGCAAGCGCTCTACCACTGAGCTAAATCCCCAACCCCATAAAAATAGATCTTTAAGCAAATAAATAAAAAAGACAACAAAGGCACAAGGAACAAGCAAAGCCTACTTTTTTTTTGGAGCTCTCTCTCTCTCTCTCTCTCTCTCTCTCTCACACACACACACACACACACACACACACACAGAGAGAGAGAGAGAGAGAGAGAGAGAGAGAGAGAGAGAGAGAGAGAGAGAGAGAGAGAGAGAGAGAGAGAGAGAGAGAGAGAGAGAGAGAGAGAGAGAGAGAGAGAGAGAGAAGCAGAGGCAACACACCTCCTTCCTGGGACTGGTTATCACACTAAAGACAACAGGAAACCATGGAAGGAAGCTCAAAGCGCCACCTGTCCAACGACATTCACTGTAATAAAGGAGTCTGAACTTAAATCAACAGCCCTGGGCTGGTGACCTAGCTCAGCCATGCTCTACCCTCTCTAAACCTACTTCATGGAATACCTGGTCTCAAACTCATGATCCTCTCATCTCAGCCTCAACAGGCTAGGCTCACAGTTGTATCCTATGCACACCTCTCTAACCCTAGATTGCAGTTCTCTGTGTTAGCCTTTTCCCGTGGATTTCTTATGGGTCTTCATCACTGGGACACTTGAGCACTTGAGTACTCACTGTGCCCTCCCAAGGAGCCAGCACAGGGCCTGGCATCCATGAGACAATCAGCATGCATCCTCCAGCAGGCAGGAAGGTCTGTGAGTGACAGGACTGCCCCCACCCCTGCTTAGTACAGGAAGCTGACAGACTGACAGGAAGCACTTACCTTAATCTTCTGCTCCTGGTCTGTTCTCTCTTCTTGACTGGCCTGCAGCTCCTGGATCTTCTGATTTGCCTCCTGATATTTCCTGTGAGAGAAGGGCATAGTACATACAAGACCAGTCCACAGTGCCACCTCAACCTTACCCACATTGGATACACACACACACCTATCTTATCCGGGGATACCTCAAGTCCTGAGCCAACCTTTGCACAGGCTCTAAGACTGTGATATTGTCTGTTAGGGTTCCAAGGAAGCCCAGGCTACCTGTGGCATGACCTAGTTTTCTGTCCACCACTCAATCCACAGTGTCTGTCAGCCTGTGCTACTGCAAGCATCAGAGGCCAACCAGACCTGCCCACACAGGGGGTTGAACATTACTAAGGCAATGCCTGCCCTAGGAACCTAGGACCAGACCTTCAGGGCATAATCCAAAGGCTTCTGACTGTCACCCCTAGTCACCACTCATCTGTTCCTCTGTGACCTAGAATGGCTGGCCCAAGCACGGCAACCCATACCCTTAAGACCTCACTTAGCTTGGCCCCTCTGTGGAAGCCAGCTCCAGGAAGACAAATACTAAGCTGTCACCTCTGATTCTGACACACACTTCCCAAGGCCAGATCCTCGCTATGTGTCCTTCATGCAGTTTATGGACTGTCTTAGCGACTGACACAGGCTGGCCATGCTCTTACCGCTGCTGCAGTTCCAGCTGCTCCTTCAGCTCCTGCTTCTCAGACTCCAGGCGCTTGACCTGTACCTTCTGGTCCATCGCACTCAACTGCAGCTCGGAGACTCGCCCCTTCAATGAACTAATCGTCTGGAAATAAAAACACTGGCTGCTTGCTGGGGTCCCATCTGCATGCAGACAATGAACCAGGGTGCTGGGGGTGTGGCTCAGTGGCAGAGCCCCTGCCTAGAATCCCCCAGTGAGGGGCTGGGGCGTGGCTCAGTGGTAGAGCCCCTGCCTAGAATCCCCCAGTGAGGGGCTGGGGGCGTGGCTCAGTGGTAGAGTCCCTGCCTAGAATCCCCCAGTGAGGGGCTGGGGGCATGGCTCAGTGGCGGAGCCCCTGCCTAGAATCCCCCAGTGAGGGGCTGGGGTGTGGCTCAGTGGTAGAGCCTCTGCCTAGAATCCCCCAGTGAGGGGCTGGGGGCGTGGCTCAGTGGTAGAGCCCCTGCCTAGAATCCCCCAGTGAGGGGCTGGGGGCGTGGCTCAGTGGTAGAGCCCCCAGTGGGGGGCTGGGGGCGTGGCGCGGTGGTAGAGCCCCTGCCTAGAATCCCCCAGTGAGGGGCTGGGGTGTGGCTCAGTGGTAGAGCCTCTGCCTAGAATCCCCCAGTGAGGGGCTGGGGTGTGGCTCAGTGGCAGAGCCCCTGCCTAGAATCCCTCCAATAATAGATCTCAGGATAGGAAAATGTGAAACAAGCCAGTAAGCTGGGCCAGAAGCTAATGGAGAGCCATAGTACTTGACAAAAAGTACAGTGTCAGAGCAAAGCCAGTAGGCCCAGTCCAATAGACTCAAGGATGGACAGAAAGTACATCTGACACCATTGAATGTCCACACAAACAAACCTGGGGGAACCTCCCCACCCTTGTTCCACCTATACCTTACTAGCAGGTCTCTCCAAGTGCTTTCCAAGAAAGAGCACACTAGCCTAGATACTCAGGGAAGCCAACCCACTTAGACTCTGCTACTCAAATTAATATTTGCAAAGAGTGACCTGAAGCCACTATTAAAAAAAAAAAAAAAAAAAACAACCTTACCAGAGTGGGCCTAAAAAAGACCTTAAGTGGTGTTGGGTAGCCCCACACTGGGGCCTAGCAGCTCTCTCTAAGCAGCATCCTCTACAAAGTGGCTACACCTTTTGTTTCCCTGGGAAGCCACTGGGATGTAGGTATCACTGTTACAGTCCATGTCCTGTGGGAGGCTGGCTCAGGGAAGCCTACCTCACAGCAGCTTGAAACCTCATCACGACATGCAGGCTAGGGTGGTACTGAGAACAAGTCCAAAGCCTGGTGGTGGTGACACAGGGCTGTAACGTGGGCATAGAGAAGGGGTGGAGGCAGGAGGACCAGAAGCCAAGGTTACTGTTGAATGACACTATTCTCCCAAGTGAACGGCTACTGTCTTCATGACTTCAGCTGTCACCGCTGGGTTTGTAGACGGTAGACAATGCATCCCATGTATCTAACCACTCGTATTCCCACGCCCTTCCCATCCACCTATGCTCAAGTCTGCACTAATGGCACATGCCCTGGGGGTCTTAGGGAGGGGACGGAGTACACAGGCAGGGAAGGACTAAAGGAAGATGGATTCATCTACATAGCTGTAGGGAAGCCATGTTCACACTGGGTAGACTTCTCAGTGTAGCTGCTTTGGGGTCACCCATTTCCTATCACTACCCTATCATGCATGCTCATTAGGAGACCTAACAAATTCAATGGTTCCCCAAGAGTGTCTTTCATCCCTTAGAAGGGAAGGAGCAGACATAGCCTAGTGCCTAGTGCCCTCCCCAGGGAGAAAAGTCTTTCAACATTATCTGACTACACAGCTAGTTTGAGGCCAACCTGAACTACATAAATCCTTGTGACAAAAAAAAAAAAAGAGAGAGAAGGAAGGCAGGCAGGCAGGCAGCAGGCGGGCAGAGCACTAGCCACGCAGAAAGGACTCACATAAAGCAGGGAGAAAAGCTAACTCCAAAGTCGGCCTCGGAGCTTCACATATGCATCCACACACACATAATGAAAAGAATCAAAATGAAAAAAGAACATGTTCAAACCAGATGACAACGGCAGACCTTTAATCCTAACACCTGAGAGCCGGAGGCTGGAGGGATGCAAGTCTGAGGCTGAGTTAAATGGTAAGTCTGAGGACAACGTGGGCCGCACAGCGAGACCCTGTCTCAAACTAAAAACAAACAAGAACAAAAGTAAAGGGACTGGAGGTTTGGCTCAGGGTTAAACACACTGTCCACTTTTCCACAGGACCTGGATTCGGTTCTCAGGGCCCACAAAGTGGCCGACAACCATCTACAACTCCTAATGCCTTCTTCTGGCCTCTGTGACAACAGACATGTACGAAGTATACTTAGATACAAGCAAGTAAAACACTCATTCACAAAAATAAAATGAACTAAACCTTTTCTTAAAATCAGGAAACTGGGGCTGGAGAGATGGCTCAGCGGTTAAGAGCATCGACTGCTCTTCCAGAGGTCCTGAGTTCAATTCCCAGCAACCACATGGTGGCTCACAACCATCTAACGGGATCTGATGCCCTCTTCTGGTGTCTGAAGACAGGAACAGTGTACTTATATATAATAAATAAATAAATTTTTAAAAAAAAATTCAGGAAACTGGGGAAAGGTCCATCAGTAAAGTACTTGCAGGACAAACATGAGGAGGAGCTGAGCTCAGATCTCCAGCACCATGAGATAAGCTAGGCACGCCGGCTAGCTCTGTGCCAGCTAGAGAAAACGTACAGTCATTTGGGCGAGGGAACATCAATTGACAAAATGCTCGGACCAGACCAACCTGAGGGGAAGTGTAAGGGGCATTTTCTCCCTGGGGATTCATATGGAACAGCCTGACTCACTTGGGGTGGTGCCACCCTGGGCAGATGAGCCTGAGTGCTACGAGGCAAGGCAGGCTGAGTAAGCCATGAGGAGCAAGGCAGTAAACTCTCTCCCTCCACAGCCTCGCTCCAGTTCTCTCCTCTAGGCTCCTGCCTTGAGCCCTTGCCCTGACTTTTCTCCATGACAGACAATAAGTTATTAACCCGAAAAGAATGCTCCTGCCTCCCCAGCTGCTTTTGGTCTTGGTGTGTTGTCACGGCTATAGAAACCCTGACTGGGACAGTAGGTGTGGTGCCACACACCTGCAATCCAAGCACTAAGGAAGCAGACAAGAAACTCCTGGAATTAATCAAGGCAGAAGACAGCCCCAGGTCTACCAAAAGACCCCAGGTCACAAGATAAGGTGGACGGTGACTGGAAGGAGCCTTCAGCAGCAATGCCTGCTCGCCAAATGTGGACAATGTGTGTGCACATGCATGCAACATGCATACCTCAAGAACACACACTACACACACTATACACACACACACACACACACACACACACACAAAAAATAAAAATCATCTAACAGTGAGTGCCACCTTTTGGAGGTTTCTCTGCATTCAGTAGAGTACACAGGACTCTAGGTGCTATGACAGACAGCCTACCCTGATAAAGGACAAATACCAAGGAGGAGATGGGCGAATCCACAAGTGAACAGATGAACGGCAGAACTGCAGGGGGTTGGGGGATGGGGTGATGAACCAGGGCACACGACTGAAACCTGCAGTGGAGGGCTTGTGACTTTGGACTGTGGCATGGAAGTGCTTCCCTAAGGAAGGCCACCGAGCCTCTCCTACTCATCACTGAGGGTATGCAAAGGTCTCCTCTACTGTGAAAGGGCCAAGGACCTGGGCCAGGCCTGTGCCCATGTGAAGCAAAAACCCACTCGTCTGGAAACAGATCACGGCTCCTCTCCTGCCAAGACTTGCTTCGGAAGACAGATGCGCCAACAACTTTAACATGCTCCACGGCACTGCAGAGGCAAAAATAGCCCGCAGCCCGCTCCAAGGATCTATCAAGTGGAGAAGGTATAGGGACAGAATACCAATGACACCATGCGGCTGGCCCCTGGAGCTCTCAGCTGCTCCCTTCTGGCACCTGTGATCTTGAACACCACAGAAGAGGGGCGGGAGGCCTGGGGGGGGGTCCAACTCTCTCCAAACCCTCACTCAGGCAACCTCCAAAACACACCAGCACCAGCTTCCCGGGACTGTGCTGCACCTGCAGCCCGGTTCAAAGGCAGCCTCTGATGCTAACAGAACTCACTGCTAATCAAAGACATGCAAATCCACAGGCACTGCAGTCTTACATCTTCTGGAGAAAAAAGAAACAGGACTTACAGAACATTCCCTATCCATGACAGACAAGATGACAGTGACACCAATACCTCAGTCACGGTAGCTGTTAACAGCCCAGCAAGTGATAGCAGCAGCTAGAGAGTTGCCCGAGGCCTGTAACCCTGCACCCTGTTTGCCCAAACAAAGCAACACTGGGGAAGCCAATAGGTGCACACAGGAAGCCATGTACCAAACATATATGAAGACACAAAATCAATGGACTGGCCAATTATGAAATTCACATTTACAAAGACCAAAGGCAGAAAAGTGGAGCAGCTCACTCTTGTCATTCCAAGACTGTAAAGACTGAGATAGGTGGCTGTCTCAGGCTCAAATCCAGCCTGGGCTACAAACTGAGACCTTGCCTCAAACAAAACAAACAACACCTATGTTCAACACACTCGCTGACCCTGTAGAATGCAAAAATCAGTGTTCTCACTATGATTACAGCCCCCAAAACGAAGTCACTCCCAGTGCATGTATTTAAAATGAAGGCTTGAAGTTTGGTGTACTGGCATATACCTTTAATCCCAGCATTCAGGAGGCAGAGGCTGGCCCATCTCTGGCATGAATTTGAGGCCAGCCTGGTCCACAAAATGAGTCTAGGATAGTGAGTGAGAGCTACACAGAGAAACCCTGTCTCAAAAAACCACTAGATAGATCATAGATAGATAGATAGATAGATAGATAGATAGATAGATAGATAGATAGATAGATAGATAGATGATATAGATAGATAGATAGATAGATAGATGGATGGATGGATGGATGGATGGATGGATGGATGGATGGATGGATGGATAGATAGATAGATAGATAGATAGATAGATAGATAGATAGATAGATAGATAGATAGATAGATAGATAGATAGATGAATGATATAGATGATAGATGATAGAATAACATGAAGGCGCAGGCAAGAGACAGTTTAGCCCATAACATGAGAGCCTGAGTTCTACCCCCGTAACCCATGCAAAAAGCTGGGTGTGGTGTTGCTCATAATCCCAGTCCTAGTGAGACGAGACAAGCACATCCTATACCTTGCTGGCCTGCCAGTCTAGCACACCTGGTGAGTTTCAGGCCAGAAAGAGATCCTATCTCGAAATACAATGCAGGCAGGCAAGGGAGGGTGTTGGAGAGATGGCTTGGCAACTAAGTACACTTGTTGTTGTACAGAGGATCCAAGTTAAGGTCCCAGCACCCACATCAAGCAGCCCACAACTGCTTTTTAATTTCAGTTCCAGGAGATCTAATGGCATCTTCTCGTCTTCACGGGAACCTGCACTAACATGCACATATCCGTATGCTTTTGTATAATTAAAAATAACAACAAGGAGAATGCACCTGAGGAAAACCAGCCCAGGTTGGCCTCTGGCCTCAGAGCCATACACACACTCATGTACCCACCCATATGTGGGCATGCTCACACACGGAGACAGATGAAAAACTCAAATGAAGACATCTTGCTGTCACCATGTTGAATCATGGGTGCATCCATTCTTCATAGAAAACGGCCATCTGCACCAGGGTGAGTCTAGGTCCCGGCCGGCACGGGGCCTGCGCTCACCTCCCTGGCCGCAGCCAGGCCATCCTCTCGTTCCCGTAGCTGCTGACTGGCAGCATCCAGGCTCTGCTTGCACAGCCTGTGGCGCTCCAGCTGCTCCCGCATCTTCTCTTCTGCTGTGGCCTCACGCTCCTGGAGTTGTCGAATGCGTGCCAGGAGTTCCTGGTTGCGATCCACCTCGCGCTGTGGAGAAGGAAGAGCTTGGTCAGGGAGTGTAGCACGCAGAGAAGCCAGGCAGGCCTGTCAGCCACAAAGGACAGAGCCAGGACCAGACGAGAGGCCCGGGATTCCAGGGCTCCTGATGCGGAAGCATGGTGACTCCCACTCTGCAAAACAATTGGCGCGGACTGCACGACACACTCGTCACACTGTCTGCTCACTGCTCCCGCCTTGCAAGAGAAGATAAAGCACGGAGAATCTACAATTCAGACTTGACCTTGGAATGAAGCTGAGCTTCTGCAGCGCCAGCAGATCTTGTCTGGCCATGCTCAGGGTGTCATTAAAATGCGTTGAGACTCCCCACGGAGAAGACGACTACAGCTAGGAAGGAACCTGGATGGCAGCTGCAGCTGTCCTGAGTGTCCATCACACACACATTCAGGGCCACCACACTAATCTCTAGGAGAGCTGTGTGGCTCAGAGAGGTGGGGACAGCACTGAGGTCCAGTCACATCATGACTGCCATCACTTATGTCAGCCTTCTTGGACTTCTCCAGCTGAGTCTGGAGAGGACAGGACTGAGAACAGGCACTCTGCCCTCAGCAGAAACTACCTACCCAAACCCCTACTCAGAGCTTCCAGGAACCTCAGCAGCCAACCCTACTCCATGACAGCAGGTGTCACCTGTGTCTAAAACAGCCTTGCAGCCCCAAACCAACAAAAGCTCAGTGCACACACACAGGGCTCCAGCCCCTAGGGAGAAGCAAGGCTGAACCAGACCTTGAAAGGTCTGCAAGTGCAGCCTTAAAACAGCAGGAAGACCCGTCTACACGTCAGACAGGCCTGCTCTGTGACTGAGGCAGGGAGGCAGGGAGGCAGGGAGGAGAGGGGAGGGGAGATGTATCACAGTACCGCGGAGACAGAAAGCACTCTAGCAGCACTGCTTGCACTCCTTCAGAGAGGACACTGTTCAGGCAGGGCTTCAGACCTTCCTTCCGCCTCACCCACAGTGGGGGAGGAGGGGGCACCTGACCTGTTTAATCTATCCACCATCAAATGAGCTGTCCCAGAAAAGCCACTGTAGATGTCAAAACTCCAAGGGACAACCTGGCATTTCCAGCACTACCCCACCCCAAGAGTATCTCTGAGCAGGACATAGAAGGACCAAGTCCTTGCTTTCCCATCACTGCGGTGCCTGCTTCTCCCCCCAGGGGGAGCCATCCCTCACTCACTCAAGCATCCTCCACACCGGTGAGGAGACATCAGCACTGCACACTGGAGAAGCATGGCAGAAGACAGGCTCTGCCTAAGAGGCACGACCAGGCCACCAGCACAGGACATAGGCCAGAGTGCAACAGATCTACTCTTACGGTTACTCTTGACTGTCAATTTAGCAAGATTTTGAATGTCCTAGAAGATAAACCTTCAAGGATGTCTATGAAGATGTTTCCACAGAGCTTTATCTAAGGAAGGAAGACCTGCCCTGAAACAGGCAGACTGGCCCCAGTCTGGGGTCTCAGACTGATTAAAAAGGAAAGATGCCAAGTCTACATCCCAGACTTAAATCCACTTGACCGGCAGCACACCAGGGAAGAGGCTAGCCATTACCACAAGGACAGGAAAAATTATGACGGGCACATCAGACAACAACAGGGCATACGGCCGTCATAGGGAAGGAAGGAAGGTTACAGACTCTGAGGTCTGATGCACAGCCTGTGTCACGGTGACTCTTGCATACCCGTCAGAGTCCTAGAAAGCCCCAGCAAAACCAGTAATAAACCTGAAGCAAGGGCTAGTAGAATGGCTTACTCAGCAGTGCTTGGTTTGCAAGCCTGAGGACCTCAGGTTCATCCCCAGAACCCACGTAAAAAGTCAAGGGTATAACGGGGTGTGCACTTGAGTGTAGCTGTGGGAGGCAGAGAAAGGATCCCTCAGGCTCACTGGCCGACACCTTGTGAGACTCCCTGTCTCCAAGAAAATGGGTGGCATTCCTAAGGATGACACCAAGGTTCCCCTAATACCCTTTGCACCATGCACATAAATAGTAACTTATAGTTTCCTGCATTGTACACTCCCAAGTCATAGGGATGCACTAGTTGGGTTGCCCAGGACCATTACAGAATGAGGCTCTGGCAGGATACAACATAGTCCCCACGAATCTCTGAAAGCCTGAGATTTCCTGAGCCTGTCACCCAACCCCTACCCCAGCACCTAATATTTCTTCCATGTCACTACAATTCTTCTGGAGAAAAGAGAAAGCAGAGGCCAGTCAGAGGCAGGTCTGCCCACACCACAGGACTGCTGAGAAATAGACACAGCAAAGAGCCCCCTCTGCAGACATCCCCATATCAGGCCACCCTTCTCCAACCTGCCAGCATTAGGTGGCCACAGAAGAATGCCCTGGTGCCTCTGACCACAGCAGCTGGGCCCCAGTCTGGTGTCTGACAAGTGCTGCACACAGCCCTTGGCCTTCTGGGGCTGGCTGGACCCACCTCATAGTTCCTGGCATTGGTGCTGGCCGCTCTCTCCAGCTCCACCCGAGCCCTCTTGTGGCTCAGCTCCATCTGCATCTTCTCCCGCTCCATTTGGATGAGGTAGGACTTTGAACGGATCTGCTCTGCTCTCTCCTCCAGCTGAGCAGTTGGTACCCGAAGAGAAAAGAGAGGGTTCAGTTCCCATGTCAAATAAGGCAAGTTACAACCCACAAAGAGGATCACAGTTCCAGACCAGCCTAGGACAGAGGAAGTTCAAGGCCAACCTGAACAATTTAATGAAATCTGTCTCAAAATAAAAGGTAAGGCTGGTCCTGGAGCTGCACTAGAGGGATGGAGGGTCTGCCGCATGTAGCCAAGGTCCCAGGGATGGAGGCCGGCCTCCTGTGTGGAAGGGAGGGAGAGAGGGAGGGATGGATTTTTGGTTTTTCAAGAGCAAGTATTTTTTAAAAACAAAGTACCCATCTTCTTATTTCACTAGTACTCAGACACAATTACCGTCCATTGATAGTTCACTTCAGAAAATAGTGGCTTCAAGCCAAGGGTGTAGGAGCTGGAGAGCTGGTTCAATAGTGAAGGCACTCACTGTTATTAGAGAGGACCCAAGATGACAGAAACACACACATGCATGCAGGAGCACTAACTCACATAAAGTAAAAGAAATCTAAAAAATGTTTTCAAATAAAATAAAGGCAAAGATGCACCTCAGTGGTAGATGATTGTGTAGTGTGTGCAAAACCCGGGTTCAAGACCCAGTGCTACCAAGAAGGACTGGGAGGAAGACGGATGATTTAACCACAAAGGACAGTTATAAAAGACTCACAGGATGAAAGACAACGCTTGCCACCAAAACAAGCTGAGTGCAGGCGGTGCTGGGACAAACAGTCAGCAAACCAATGCTGCAAGCACTGTCCAGTCTGCTGGGCGGTGCATGAGCATCCCCAGGGCTCCAGAACAAATGCTCCCAACTCATCACAGAACAGAGCGGAAGGGGGACAGGAAAGAGGTGAGCAAAGAAGCCTGGTGTGGTCATTGTGTGCTGAGGACCAGGCAAGGCAGGAACATCACTCTCCTAGGGCCCAGAAGCCTTAACCCAACTGGAGCTATGGCTACCACTTCTGGAGCCTGAAGCCCTTCATTCAGGAGCCCTGGCCCCTTTGGAACTGTATCCCTAGGAGCATTCCTGGGAATTAGAACAGAGTGAACTAAGACTACAAATCACAGTAAACTTCTGCCTGGCCTCTATGGGGCTGGGTATGGTGGCACCCACCTTTTATATCAACACTCGGGAAACAGAGGCAGGCAGATCTCGGTAAGTTCAAGGCCAGCCAGGTCTACAGAGTGAGTTCCAGGACAGCAGGGCTACATATCTCGATAGATAGGTAGGTAGGTAGGAGGGTGGGCGGGCGGGCACACGGATGGACTGACGGACGGACGGAGGGGTGGGTGGGTGGGTAGGTAGATAGATAGATGGATGGATGGATAGATGGATGGACAGACGGACAGAGGGAGGGAGGGAGGAAGAGAGAGAGATAGAGGGATGGATGGATGGATGGATGGATGGATGGATGGATGGATGGACGGACGGACGGAGGGAGGGAGGAAGAGAGAGAGATAGAGGGATGGATAGATGGATAGATAGATAGATAGATAGATAGATAGATAGATAGATAGATAGATAGATAGACAGACAGACAGATAGATAGACTGAATGAATGAATGAATGAATCAATCAATCAATCAATCACACTGTTGGTAAAGTCCATGTCTCCCAAGTGTGAGAACCTGAGTTGTTTCCACAGAGACAACCAAGGCAGCCTCTAACCAGCATGGTAAAGACAGGCCCTGGTCTCTAGCTACTGCTCAGGTTGATAAATGCCTACAAGTGTCTGCAGGTCACTCATCTAGCCTCCAAGCTGATTTGGCCCACCCAGAGACCCAGAGGGCTGCTCACCTGCATGTTCTGTTCATACTGCTTCTGTAGGGACCCTGAGGCAGATGTGGGCACATCCAGGCCTGATGCCCCCTCCATCCGCTGAGAAATGAAGTTGTTGAGAGATCTCAGGGTGGACAGGACTGTGGTGTTCTCCCCAAGGTCTTCCATGGTCACCCTCCTAGGAGACAGAGCAAAGGTCAGAGAGAGTCTTCCCATGTGCTGTCTGCTGGCACAGTCTGCTCCCCTAAGATCCTTATGGAGTAAACTAGCATGTTTTCAACATTAACATGAAGCCAACACTGCCAACATTGTAGAGAGGAAATGAGGCGCAAAGCATGCCACACCATATACCTATGATATCAGTAGGTAGAGGCAGGAGGATCAGAAGTTCAAGGCCAGCCTCAAATTTATGAGTGTGAGGCTAGCTTGAGCAACTTGACATCCTGCTTGAAAAGAAGGGAGGGGCATAACACAGACCTTAATCCCAGCACTCACACAGAGGCAGGAGGAACTCTGAGCATTCAAGGCCAGCCTGGTCTACACAGTACACAGAAAGCTCCAGGACAGCCAGGGCTGCACACAGAGACCCCATCTCCAACAGTGGTGAGGGGTTAAAGGGGGCGTGATGCTTAGAATGTTTACCTCTCTCGGTTCCCAGTATCCACACCAGGCTAATAACTGCCTGCCATTCCTGTTCCAGGGCATCCAGTGCCCTCTTCTGGCCTCCCTAAGCACTGAACTCATACACAGACATGCACGCACAGAAATAAAAACAAATTTAAAAGCAGGGGGTAAACTTGATGAAGCCTGATGACTGAGCTTCTCCCGTGGAGCACACAGTGGTGCTGCCCTTCACTCACACCATGTGCCTACAACAGAAAGGCTTGGGCTGGAGAGGCGGCTCAGTGGTTAACAGCACTGACTGTTCTTCCAGAGGTGAGTTCAAATCCCAGCAACCATGGTAGCTCACACCCGTCTGTAATGGGATCTGATGCCCTCTTCTGGTGTGTCTGAAGACAGCGACAGTGTAGTCATATAAAGAAATCTTTTTTAAAAAAAAGGCTTAAGTTTGAATCTCCAGAAACCTGGACATGGTGGCAAGTGTCTCTAATGGCAGCACTCCTACTGCAAACTGCGAGATGAAGGCAAAAGAATCTTCTAGAGCTCACAGGCCACAGAGCCTTGCACACACTGCACTGAGCAAGAAATTGTGTCTCCAACAAAATGGAAGACAAGAATCAACAGTTTTCCTGACCTGCATGGTACAGAGACAGATACACAGACACAGACAGACACATAGACACACACATGGGGGGGGGACAGAGACAGAGAAACAGAAAGACAGAGACAGAGACATATAGAAAAAGAGAGAGATTGAAAATGTTCATACCACTAATCTTCAGCTCCAGGCAATCGTCTGAGCACCGAGGGCTGGTTTACACATCAGACAGGCAGATAGACATTCCCGTTCCTGAGAGGAGGTGCTCAGAGGCCCAAGGACACTCCGTACTCCAAAGCCACACTCATGGAGAATGTGGCATCTAGAGGTCAGAAACTAGTATGAAACAGTCAGGTGATCACGGCCCCAGCAATGCTGTTACCAGCAGTGCTGCCCACTGCCATCGACTGTCACACACAGAGAGGGGTCCTACAGGTTCCTAGCCTCTCACAGAGCCTCACCTTCCTCACCCATCGTGAAAGAGTCAGAGGGGCCGTGCTGGATGGCGTCACTATGCCCCTCACGGGGAGCCTCCGTCTGCGGTGTTTACACACACTGGCTCAGTCCACACACATCGGCCAACCCAGGCTTCTTACAAAGCGGTTACTTTTGGTCTTATGGGTTTTTTAGTATTGTGTGTAAGGTTATTTTGTTTGTTTTGTATTAATATAAGTTCTCACTCTACAAACCTAATTGGCTTGGAACTCACTAAATAAGCTAAGCTGTCCTCAAACTCATAGAGTGCCTGGACTGAAAGGCACGCACTACCATGGGGGGCTCCTCTACTTTAAGACTTGCTCTTGCTATCTAGCCCAGGCTAGCCTGAGACTGTGTTTTCAACCTCCTACAGAGCCAGACAGATCAGTGATTCAAACTACACCCTTCTGGGTAGAACCCAAACCTTCCAGACTCAGATGGGAAGGGAGAGAGAGAGACAAGATACCAAACTATTCTGGCTAGCCTGTGAGCTGAGAGTCAGGCAAACACTGTCTTTTGGCCCCCAGTCAA
This sequence comes from Rattus rattus, assembly GCF_011064425.1. Classification (NCBI taxonomy): domain Eukaryota; kingdom Metazoa; phylum Chordata; class Mammalia; order Rodentia; family Muridae; genus Rattus; species Rattus rattus. The sequence continues at coordinate 12,879,931 of NC_046169.1, read as the reverse complement.
GCCATAGCTGGGAAATCTAAAGGAGGAGTAAAGCCGGGTGCCTCAGGTCTGTCATCCCAGACACTTAGGAGCTCAAGTTCAAGGCTCAACTAGGCAACTTAGTGAGACCTGGTCTCAAAAAGGTTAGAGGACGGGGACATAGTACCTTTGCTCTGCATGTGGGAAGCCCTCATTACAGGCCAATACCTGGCTGGGCTGGTTGCCCGTTGGGTTCGGGGTGTATGGGGTGAAGAAATAAGACAAGGAGCAGACAGGGGGCAGGAGTGTAGGGCTTTTTGTTTTTTGTTTTTTTATATGAAACTTTATTTCAAACTCTAGTGCCTGTTGCTACTTTGTTTATTGTCCAAAGACATATTCAGAACAGGATATATCTGAACCCCCAAACTATGTTTTGTTGTTTTATTAGATTTGTGGATTAGTCACAAGCAAATCCTTCCTTTATTCTTTAACTTGGATAAACTCAGCCCCATTGTCCTAATGTTTTTATGACAGCTACAAAATCACTTTCAATACGACATTTTGTCAAAGTGTCCCATTAAGCTAACCTTGCTTATTCATTCAGACATCTGCTCCTGTGATCTCCAGCTTCCTCTTTCCTCTAAATTTTCCTTGTGCTTCTGTAATTTAAGCTCTTATTAACTGAAACCCTGAACTATATCCACTTTTCCTTTTTTTTCTTTTTTCTTTCTTTATTGGATATTTTCTTTATTTACACTTCAAATGTTACCTTCTCCAGAAACCTTCCATCCTTTCCCTCCACTGCTTCTAGGAGTGTGCCCACCCACCCACTCCCTACCACCTCCTGGCCCTGACATTCCCCTACACTGGACATCCAGCCTTCACAGGACCAAGGGCCTGTCCTCCCATGGATGCCAGACAAGGCCATCCTCTGCTACATATGCAGCTAGAGCCATGGGTCTGTCCCTGTGTACTCTTTGGTTGGTGGTTTATTCCCTGGGAGCTCTGGTTGGTTGATACTGTTGTTATTCCTACGGGGTTGCAAACCCCTTCATCTCCTAAAGTCCTTTCTCTAACTCCTCCATTGGGGTCCCTGTACTCAGTTCAAAGGTTGGCTGAGAGAATCTGCCTCTGTATTTGTCATGCTCTGGCAGAGCCTCTCAGGAGACAGCCACATCAGGCTCCTGTCAGCATGCACCTCTTGGCATTCCCAATAGTGACTGGATTTGGTGGCTGTATATGGGCTGGATCCCCGTATGTGGCAGTCTCTGGATGGCCTTTCCTTCAGTCTCTGATCCTAACTTTGTCTCCGTATCTCCTCCTGTGAGTATCTTGTTCCCCCTTCTGAGAAGGGCTGAAGCATCCACACTTTTGTCTTCCTTCTTCATGAGCTTCATGCAGTCTGTGGATTGCATCTGGGGTGTTCCGAGCTTTTGGGCTAATATCTGCTTATCAGTGAGTGCATATTAGGAGAGCACCTGCGGGAGGGTGGGGTGGATGAGGAGGACAGAGCCGAGGTCCACTTCCACATGTGGCATTACGGATGGGGCCCAGCAATGGGTACTGAAGACTTAACACCTACTTCTGGCACAGAGTGTGACACCAAAGGGAGCAGCTGTGGGTTGCTGGACAGGAGTGCAGCGAGTCCTTTGGCCCCAGCACCCCTCCATCTCCATGGCTTGGGTGTGGTGTGGTGGGTGTGCCTTTTTTCTAAGCATTGGTCTACATGGTGAATTCTAGGACAGTCAAGGTTACAAGAGAAACCCCCACCTCAAAAATAAATAAATTAATTAATTAAAAATAAACAGAGCAAGTTTGAGGCCAGCAGACTGAGAGCCAGTTAAGCATCTCCAGAGTCGGCCATTGTGAAAGCAGCTGAATTACCCATGGCAGGAGGTTAAAGGGACACGGTGAGCAGTGAGGGGATTCTAAACATCTGAAAGGTGAACTTTCAGAGCAATGCTCTGCTGACTGTGCAGGAGAGAGCTGGAGGGTGAAGTGTTGTTTTTAACAAAATCTTAAACATTCCATTTTACCAATAAAGACTCGGGAGCTAGATGCTGGGGTAAAGGTCTGCTGGCTCAGAAAGGCAGAAAAAGTACCCAGCTGACTTCCTCCTCAGCTGATGTTCCAGAAAACAAGGCAGTTCTTCTCCACACCACCTCAAAGACCCTCAAATTGAAATGTCCCTCCCTTCTACTTCCTATGTGTCTTTCTATCCTACTTCCTATGTCCTCCTGAGTTCCCCTACTCTCTGTGATTCCTTTCCCTATGTTTACTCCCTGTCAACTGATTGCTTGGTCCACCTCTTGACCCATGGATGACTTTATTTAAACCTGTCTACGATAATCAGAAAGCTCTTGGATTACAGATGTGTGCTAGGGCTGAGCCATACCACAACTAGAAACAGGTTTTCCAGTAAATAACACAGTGTGATCAAATATCCTGTATCAGAGAAGATATTCCCAAGAAAAGAAGCCCAAGAAGTGAGAAGAGTCTAGATAGAAATGTCCACTCCACCCCAGCGGGGGAGAGGGCAAGGCTGGGCCTGCATGAAAGGTGCCTAATAGCCAGAAGAGGCAACAACAGCTCACCCCGGGCTTTCTGAAAGAATAGCCAGGGGACAGAGGCTCTTTTCAGATCCGTGACTGGGATGGACCAGGGAAGGAGGAGATTTAGGTACTGATTCGGCTCACACAGGGGCTGTGCTGGCAGGAGTGTTACGCTCCCATGGGCATGGAGTCCAAGCAAAGGGAGAACAGGGCTCTTACAAGAGACCTGGGTAAGGACAACCAGCAGTATCCCACTGTCAGACTGAAGCCAGGAGCTAGAAAAATGAAAAACTGGAGAGAATGCAGACAATCTCCTGTACCAAGGTTCTCGAGTGGCAAGCAGTGACAGATGGCATCTAGTCAGGCGGAGAGAACTAAGCCCTGTAAGGGCAGAGGACATGGCTGGAACTTTGTGGCCCTGGTTGGATGCTCTTCTCGGTTTGGGATAATGGAATCACTGTGGGATGTCTGTAACTTTAATGTCTGTGAGCTACCTGGTGTGGGGCTGGGGAAATGGCTTAGTGGTTAAATATGCTTCCCATGAAGCCTACGGACCTGTGTTTGAGCCCCATGACCCACAAGGAGGAGGAAAAAGCTGATCCCACACTGTGACACCTGACACCCTGGAATTCAGACACGAGCACCTTTTTAAGAATGGGGTCTATAGGGGTTGGGGATTTAGCTCAGTGGTAGAGCTTGCCTAAGCGCAAGGCCCTGGGTTGGGGCCCAAGCACCAAAAAAAAAAAAAAAAAAAAAAAAAAAAAAAAAAAAAAAAAAAGAATGGTGTCTATAGGGGTTGGGGTTTGCCCCCTCGGAAAAAAGTCCCCAGCTCAAAAAAAAAAAAAAAAAAAAAAAAAAAAAAAAAAGAATGGGGTCTATAGAGTACCCTCACAACAAAAGCAGAAAGATCCAGGGCTAGGCAACATTTTAGCCTTTAACTCACTCTCGGTGCCCCCACAAACGATTGCCCGGTCCCCCTAGAACAGACTCTAGGGCAGGTCTAGAATACTCTGGTAAGTCTGAATAAGTAGACCCTTAATGCAATGAGAACAAAACAGACTTGCCAGCAACGGACAATATTGCCCTGGAAGTCACGATGGTGATGGGGGCAGAAGACCCTCTTCAGTCTTCTCTCAAGCCAAGTAATCACATAACCTTTCTTTTGGGGGTCACTGAGCTGTCCTAGTAATTCCAATTAGAGTCAGCCCATGGGATAGTGAGTGAACCAATGGATTGTGGTCCCTGTCCTTAGTGTGGAAGGAATCTGCACGTGCCTCTGTAGCTGTCTAAACTCCTTCACAATCTTCTCAGGACAGAATGGAGAGACTGCCATATATGTCACGCCAGGTGAGACTGAAGGACCAGGTAAGGTGTTGGCATTCCTTGCAGTGGGGGAGAGGGTCAGTGGCAAAGAAGCCCAAGCATTTCTCAGTTGGAGAAAGGTCCTTAAGAAAAAAAGAATGTATTTGAGGGCTGAGGCAAGATCACATGTTGCAGGCCAGCCTGGGTTACACAGAGACCTAAGAATACAGCTAGACCCAATCTCAAAAGGGGGGGAGGGTTACTTTGCAGAAATTTCTTCTGAATTTTTCACTTAACAAGAACCTTAGTGTACACCCCAAATACACACACGACAAAGCAAAAGCTGGTAGCCAGGTGGAGAACAGACGAAGTGGGAAGAAGTAGACCTCTGTTCTCAAAGATCAAAGGAAAGTCACACTTTCTGTCCTCCCTCTCCAGGCCAACACAAGAACTCAGCCATTGACACACAAGAACGAAAGTCTGCCATTTCAGAAGCCACACAGGTAACTAAAGCGTCACCTCAAACTGTACCCTCTCTACAGGAACCCTGAACTTCCAGGCAACAGACCTTCCAGAACACCAGCTGCTCTGGATGGCTTCTAACTTGACAGGTATGCACACGCCTTCTTTCTGGTCTCAGCCAAGGCACAGCCTAAAAACCTGGCACTTGGTGACACAGGCCTATCATCCCAGGTACTCAGAAGGCTGAGACAAATTCAAAGGCTGGTTGCAAGTTCAAGGCCAGCCTGGAACACTTGGGAAGTCCCGTCACAGAATAAAAATTAAGAGGAAAAAGTAAGAACCGGGCTGAGCAGGCAGCAGAGTCGGTAACTGCTTAGCATGCATGAAGCCCTAGGCTCAATCCTATGAACTGCGGAGGAAGAAGGGGCCCAAAAAACAGCTCAATCTGCAATGCACTTTAGGACTAGACAGACAAGCAAGGTTCCATCTCTAGGATCCATACAGAGGAAGAAGAGAACTAAGTTAACCTCCCTCCACCGGTAGCCTGGTATACACCGGCAAACACACACAATTAATTAATTAATTAATTAATTTGCTAATTAGTTAATTAGCCTGTCGATTTATTTTTAAAAGAGCTGTGGACATAGCTCAGTGGTAGAGTGCATAAGGTCCTAGGTCAATCAACAGTACTGCCAAAAACAGGCAGACAGACTGACAGACAGACAGGTAGGCAGACAGGCAGACACACACACAGACACACACAGCACACACACACACACACTTAACAATTTTAAAAGGGATGGGGACATAGCTTAGTGATGGAGTGCATAAGGTCCGAGGTTCAATCAACAGTACTGCCAAAAACAGGCACACACATACACACAGAGAGACAGAGAGAGACTAGAGACAGAGACAGAGAGAGAGACAGAGACAGAGAGGGCTTGACATACGACTCAGCGCTTACGAGGGCTTGCCACCAAGACTGTCAACCTAAGTTCGATCCCTGGGACCTACAGGGTAACTGACTCCAACCCCGGGAGCCCTTCAGCCCACAGCAGGTCACTCGGTCCCCTCCGCCCCGGTCCCGGTCCAGGCACGCCTACCCGCGCCCTGCAACGGGACACGGGGGTCCACAGCGGCCCCGGGAGCACGACACGGAAGACCCCGCAAAGGGAAGGCGCGCGACAGGACCAACTCGGACTGTGTGCATGCCGGAAGGCAGCGGACAGCTCCTTCCCATGGCGTCGGTACGGTCCGGCAGCGCGCGCAGCGCCTGGGGAACTCGCAGACCCGACCACTCTGTCACTTACCCGAGTTGAGGAGCCGAGTGCTGCAGCGGCGGCTCAGATCTCCCTCCTCTCCGCCGGTGCCTATGTATCGCGAGACTTCCGCGAGGGTCTCGCGAGATCTGAGAAAACGGCCCGTAAAGAATCAAATATGCGCGCCACAGGCGTGTCCTGAGAACAACTGCTGTCCTGCCAAGGGACTGGAAACCACACTGAGCCAAGGTGCCTGTCCCTCAGGGCTCTCTTCGACCGCCACCCAGTGCGCCGTAATGTGTGGAGTAGCACTGCTTGGGAGGGAACGTTAGTTTTGCTTTTGTGTCAGTGTTTCTCTGTTTAGCCTCTAATTCACAAAGATCTTCCTAGTGCTGGAATTAAAAGGCTTGCACCACAACTGCTGGGCATGGAAAGTAAACGTAGCTTTGGGAAGTTGATTTTTCTCTGAATCTTGCCACTGTGTATGTATACACAGGTTGTTTTGTTTGGGGCGGTGTTTTGATTGGTTAGCTTGTTTCATTTTCTTTCCTTTGTGAATGAGAATTCCTGGAAAGAAGTTGGGACTGTAAAGGCGGATTGGCTGGTTGCCTTCGGTAACATTGCCGGTCCAGAGCCTGTTGTAATTTGTCTTGGGCTCTATCTTTAACCCCGTCATACCCATTGCTTACCCGCCTCTATGTCAGCTCTAACGCGTTGTGACTAATGGATAAAAACCTCTTGGAATACATTAAAACCCAGTTTCTACCAACCAAAAGCCCACGAACTGCATGAGAAGCATATAGCTGGTATTTCTCTGCTTTGCTGTAACTGCCTACTTAAATCTTCCACTAGTCTATGTGTTTTCATGTTTTATTATTTTATGGGTGTTTTGTGTGCATACATGATGCCCATAGAGACCAGATGAGGACAACAGATCCTCTGGAATGGGAGTTAGATGTCTGTGCGCCAAGATGTATGCGCTGAGCATTGAATCTGGGGTCTCTAGAAGAGCAACCGATGATCTTAACCCGAGCCATTTCTGCGCCGCCTGGCCCCCACCAATGTATTTTTTTTTTCTTTTTTTCGGACCCAGGGCCTTGCGTTTGCTAGGCAAACGCTCTACCACTGAGCTAAATCCCCAACCACCCCACCAATGTATTTTTAAAGTGCCTTGATTCATGACTTTATTCTGTTACTATAAAAATTTCCTCACTGCTTCCAGACTGGAACATGGAATTTGGGGTAACTTAATTTTAAGTCTGTGTTTCTGGGACATTTGGCTCAAGAATAAACGACCTGTCCATCTCGGTGGTAGTGGCACATGTGTCTAATCCCAGCACTCTGGAGGCAGAGGCAGGAGTTTCTCTGTGAGTTCAAGGCCAGCCTGGACTACAAAGGAAGTTCCAGGACACCCAGAGCTACACAGAGAAACTTTATCTGGAAAAACCAAAAAGTAAAAAACATTGGGCTGGAGAGATGGCTAAACCGTGAAGAGCATTGACTGCTCTCTCAGAGGTCCTGAGTTCAATTTCCCACAACTACATGGTGGCTCACAACTATGTGTAATCTGTCTGTAATGTGTCTGGTGTGTCTGAAGACAGCAACGGTGTCTTCATATATAAAATAATAAATCTTTGAAAAATAAATAAATAAATAAAAACAAAAGATTCTTATCCGTTTTGAGATGAATGTTGTGTTTTGGGGTCAAGCTGAGAAACAGAATCTTACCCTGTAGCCCAGGTTGTCCTGGACCTCACAGCAACCCATCAGCCTTCTGAGTGTCCTGAAACAGCCCTGCTCCTCAACTGGCCCTTTGGTTATCAGACTATTGAAACAAAGGGCCAAGGGCTGGAGAGATGGCTCAGTGGTTAAGAGCACTGACTGCTCTTCCAGAGGTCCTGAGTTCAATTCCCAGCAACCACATGGTGGCTCACAGCCATCTGTAATGGGATCTGATGCCTTCTTCGGGTGTACATACAGATAGAGCACTGATATTATCTAAAGGTAATAAATCTTTAGAAAAAGAGAAAGGGCCACAAGACACTAGATATCCTCCCAAGGAAAAGGCTAATACCTGGAAGAACTCTCCAGAAGAATGATTTCACGTTTGTCAGCTGAGGGTGAGCAAAGATCAGTGCTGAGACACTGATGGGACTGAACACACAGCCTCCTCCTGCCTTTCTCTTCAATCTTCCAATCTTCTTCATCAACCTTAGGCCCCTGACACTGGGACTTGGGGACACACTGGATCGAGCTTCGTGTCCCTCTTCCCACTGAGGCCACACTGGGTAAATTCCCTTTTTCTTTTTTTTTTTTTTTTAAGATTTATTTATTTATATGTAAGTACACTGTAGCTGTCTTCAGACACACCAGAAGGGTTGGGGATTTAGCTCAGTGGTAGAGCCCTTGCCCAGGAAGCACAAGGCCCTGGGTTCAGTCCCCAGCTCCGGGGGGAAAAAAAAAAAAAAACAGACACACCAGAAGAGGGCATCAGATCCCATTACAGATGGTTGTGAGCCACCATGTGGTTGCTGGGAATTGAACTCAGGGCCTCTGGAAGAGCAGTCAGTGCTCTTAACCACTGAGCCATCTCTCCAGCCCCCAATTAATTCCCTTTTTCTGATTTGCTATCGACTTGGCTCTTTGAAATTATTGAGGAGGAGTGGCCAAGCCTGGCTTGTTGGGACCCAGCCTGTGCCACTTACACACTTAACACTAGGATGACAACCATGTGCCACCAGTCTAGCTGGTGTTCTGTGTGTTTCTGGGGGATTTGGTTGACTTTGATGTTTTCAATAGTCTCACTATGTAGACCAGGCTCCCCTTGAACTCACAGAGATCCTCCTGCCTCTGCCTCCCTGGTGTTGGGATTAATGAAGTGTATTACTTTGCTGAGCCTAGGTCCTTTTGTTTCTTGTTTTAGTTTGCTAGGCTGGAGTTCTCCAATTAATTGCATTCCTAGAATTTCTCTTATTTTAATTTGACAGTCTTGTTAAGTCGCCCAGCCTGGCCTTGAACTCTTGGATCATCCTGCCTCCCAAATCACGTGTATTACAGGCATGTAATACGGACAGTTACTTCTGCAGTGTTGTCCGAAACACCCGGGCTCTTGCCTAAACAACACTATGGAGGTCAAGGCAGAGGCAGGTCAACCCTAAGTGACCGCAACATTCTTCCTGTTCAAGTATGTCTCTGGTAACACTGTATCTGTTTTTGGTTAGTCATTGGTTGGGATTTTGGTTATTTTGTTTTTCACCACAGTTTCTCTGTGTAGCCCTGACTCCCCTGGAACTCCGCCCGCCAAGTGGCTGGGATTAAACACAGGCAGCGTCACATCAGGCTCGACTGTATTTTTGTAAGATTTATTTTATTCATGATTGTTTTGCCTGCACATATGTCTGAGTACCACATGCACTCCTGGTGCTTAAGGAAGTGGTTAGCCTTCCGGTGGGTGCTGGGAATGGAACCCAGGTCCTTTGCAAGAACAAGTACTCTTTTTTTTCCCCATCTTTATTAACTTGAGTATTTCTTATTTACATTTCAATTGTTATTCCCCTTCCTGGTTTCCGGGCCAACATCCCCCTAACCCCTCCCCCTCTCCTTCCATATGGATGTTCCCCTCCTCATCCTCCCCCCATTACCACCCTCCCCCCAACAATCATGTTCACTGGGGGTTTAGTCTTGGCAGGACCAAGGGCTTCCCCTTCCACTGGTGCCCTTACTAGGCTATTCATTGCTACCTATGAGGTTGGAGCCCAGGGTCAGTCCATGTATAGTCTTTGGGTAGTGGCTTAGTCCCTGGAAGCTCTGGTTGGTTGGTATTGTTGTTCATATGAGGTCTCAAGCCCCTTCAAGCTCTTCCAGTCCTTTCTCTGATTCCTTCAATGGGGGTCCCATTCTCAGTTCAGTGGTTTGCTGCTGGCATTCGCCTATGTATTTGCTGTATTCTGGCTGTATCCCTCAGGAGAGATCTACATAAGAACAAGTACTTTTTTTTTTTTTTTGGGGACCGAACACAGGGTCTTGCGCTTGCTAGGCAAGCGCTCTACCACTGAGCTAAATCCCCAACCCAAGAACAAGTACTCCTAAGCCAACTCTCCATCTCCAACAGTATCTTTTTTTTTTTTAATTTTTTTAAAGGACAACTGAATTTCTTTTTATTTTATTTTATTATATATAAGTACACTGTAGCTGTCTTCGATACACTAGAAGAGGGCATCGGATCTCTTTACAGATGGTTGTGAGCCACCATGTGGTTGGTGGGAATTGAACTCATGACCTCTGGAAGAGCAGTCGGGTGCTCTTAACCTCTGAGCCATCTCTCCAGCCCTCCAACAGTATCTTTTAAGGAGGAGAACTTCCACAAAGAAATTGTGCTTTCTACGGAAGCTGCTGCAGGGCTGACTGACTAATCAGCACCTCCAGATTTGTGGGGAGGCTGGGAGGCTGCAAATGTTGAGCCTAATGAGAACTTAGTTTCGACTATTCAGCCTCCCTAAATAGCCATTCCTTGCCCACTTGTGTGTCTGACCTAACATCCTGTGAGTAACAGATAAAACCTCTCAGAATGCATTAACTTAACAACCTCTAATATCCATCAACTAAAAAGGCTAAATAAATGTCATCAGATAATAGCTAAGGCGTACAGCCCAGATTTCTCTGCAGTGCTATAGCTGTGCAGAGAAACCTACTTAGTTTCTACCAGTGTATTTGAAAAACTGGCCTGACTGCTAGGCAGTGGTGGTGACGGTGTCCGCCTTTAATTCCAGCACTCAGGAGGCCAGGGCAAGTGGATTGAGTTAGAGCCCAGCCTGGTCTACGTGAGAGCTCCAGGCCAGCCAGGGGGGATATAAAGAGAAACCCTGTCTTGAAAACAAAAACAAAGAAAAGTGCTTTGACTTAGGACTTTTCTCTGTTATTATAAAAACTTACTAAATGTATATTCCTTAGCCAGTTAGTCAGATCGGGCTCTGGAATAAACTCGTATGCCCTTTGAAGTGAGAGCCATGTTTTGCACCAACACTTTGTGGTGTAGGAGCCCTCTGCCCTCAGTTACCCATTTTAGATGTCAGCAAGGCTGACCTCACGCAGTCCCGCTGTCGTGAACCCTGCACAGACCCACTGAGGGTCTATGTAGCAACTGCAAATGACTTGGGATCAAAGTGTGAATCTGGTTTCAAACACCCTGTACCAGATTTTTTACCATGAAAAGCTTTTGTGAATTCCAGCAGCCATTTTTACCCAGGCCAAGTGGGAACACTTCCCCAGAGTGCCCAGCAGGCCCATGGTAAGTGCAAACAGGGCTTTTACAACACACGAACTGCTGCTAATGGTGAGACACAACTTCCATGGCCTCTCTGGGTCTATAAGGATGGGCTTTTTCCATGGTTTTTGTTTATTTATGTGTGTGGGTATCTTTGCTGGAATGTACGTGTCTCCGCACCACATTAGTGCAGTGTCCATGAAGACTAGAACAGGACATTGGATTCCCTGGGACTAATTACTAATGGTTGTTAGCTGCTAGGTGAGTGCTGAGACTTGAACCTGGGTCTTCTGGAGAAAGAGCTCTCTCTCCAGCCCAAGTCTCTCTATCTCTGTCTCTGAATTGCACACACACACACACACACACACACACACACACACACACACCAAAATACTCCTCATGACATTCTCTTCCAAACATAAAAGGCCATTGTTTCTTTCCCCTCCCTGAGCCAGGGGTGCTAAAATAGCAGTGCACACTAGTTTGTTTATGTTTTTTTCAAGACAGGGTCTCTGTGTAATCCCTGAAAGGCGTGTGCCACCCCCCTAGCTTTCTTTTTTTTTTTTTTTTTTTCTTTTTTCAGAGCTAAGGACTGAATCCAGGGCCTTGCGCTTGCTAGGCAAGCGCTCTACCACTGAGCTAAATCCCCAACCCCTTTCTTTTTCCTTTTATACCCTTCACTCTCCACTCAGCTCCCTCATGACATTCTCTTCAAACATGGCGTGAGCCAGGGGTGGCAGTGCACACTAGTAATCCCAGCATTCGGGAAGCAAGGCAGGAGGTCTGTGGGCTAATAGCCAGCTTGGGTTAACTCAACCTCAAAAAACAAACAGATGAATAAACGAAAGCCAGAAAAATAAAGTCACAATAGAGAAGCGTGTTTTGCTTCCAACACTTAAAAGCCTTGGGAGGAAAGGGTTCCTTTGGCTCACTCATCCCAACCACAGTCCATCACTGAAGGAGATCAAAGTGGGCTCTCAGGGCGGGAACCTGGAGGCTGTAATTCAACGGGAGACCAGGCCGCCAGCGCGGGGTGTGGGCGCTGCTTACTGGCTTGTTCCCCAGTCTTGCTCACCCCGCTTTCTCATACAACTCAGGCTCACCTGCCTAGGGATGCACCCCTCCCCCCACAGGGCTGCCCCGCCCCCATCAGTCAGTAATCAAGACATGTCTCACATGCTCGCCCACAGGCCGAGCTGATAGAGGCAATTCCTCAGTCGGATTCTTTCTTCCCAGACATAGGTAGGTTTGTGTCAAATGGCCAATATACTTGTTTATATTGTGTGAAGTGTGTGTGTGTGTGCGCGCGCGTGCGCGCGCACGCATGCGGGGGGTCAGGACCAACTTTCAGGGGTTGGTTCTCTCTTGCTGCTACAGGGGTCCCAGAGACTGCACTGGCGTCAGGGTTAGCAGCAAGCCCCGTTTTCTCACTGAGCCATTGTGATCCCCATTCTTAGCACTCCTTCACAGCCCTTGAATACGTTTTTTTAATCTCTTAAACCCCAGTGCCTCGGGGTGCTGTTCATATCCACAACTCAGCTTGGATCCACGCTCCAGACAGACGCGATCCCGGAAGGGTGGGGCAGAATCACTGCTTGGTGGAGCCCTTCCTCCCAAGGTACTGTGTGGCTAACAGATAGACCTCTGCAGACTCTTTCCTGCTAGCCTCCGGTTTCACGACCCTTGTGCTTCGGAATTCCTGGGTTAGTCTCTTCTGCAGCAGGTGGCTTTTACTTCCAGCCCAGGTTTTACACAGCAGTGTCCCCCCGGGGTGCAGGATGTCCACAGCCATGTCCACAAGGGTAAGGCACAAGCTTATGAGCCTGTCATGATCAAGGTCTCGGATCCCAGTGGCATTCGGTGCCATGTCACTCAGAATCACATCCGCTCTCCTTCTGGGAAGCAGTTCTAAAATTCTCTGGAAAGTTCTGGGGTCAGTCACATCAGCAGGGCACAGAAAAGTTGCTCCTGCCAGAGGGAATATGTGAAGAAGATCGACCCCAAGCACGAAGCCCATGGGAGAGCTGGAATCTATGGAAGTAACACACTGTGTTATTACACCATGAATCTCCCTACCAAAATACAAGCCACAAAATGAAGTCAGGCACCAAGACCAAGGTTAACAGCTAACGTGCATATATGTGCACAAAAGACCTTTTGTATGAAGACACCTGAGTTAGATGTAATGGCACAGGCTACAATCCCAGCACTTGGGAGGCTGAGGCAGGAGGACTGTCACAAGTTCAAGGCTAGTTTGAGATACCAAGTAAGATCTTGTCTCTCAAAGTTGAAAAAAACAAGTAGTGGAAGGTAAGGTGTCCTCTACTTCCCTTGGCACAGTTGGGGAAGCTGAGACCTGAAAAGGAAATGGTCTCTCGATCACTGTGACTAACAAGCAGAGGTTGGACCACACCCAAGGTACTGAAGCCCACTGTGCTGTCAGTTCGATGCTCTAGGCTGCTCTTCTCCAGGACTCTTCTTCCAAATGACTCTCTATTTTGTGTATGTTTTGGTTCTAAAATGGGAATCTCGCTAGGTAGACCAGGCTAGCCCACAACATAAGTTCCTAACTTAACACAGTGAGTGCTTAAGGTTACAGATGGGCACCACCATACCCAGGTCCCAACAGTCCTTTTTGGTTTTTATGTTTGTTTGCTTTTTATTCCTTGAGACAATCTCACTATGTAGCCCAGGCTAGCCTCAAATTCAGAGAACGGATGCTTCTGCCTCTAAAGGGCAAGAATCAAAGGCATGTGAGACCATGCTCTGCTATTTGTTCTGTAGATTTATTATTTATTTACATATGTGTGTTTACATGTGTGAATGTGCACTCAAGTACAGTTGCCTGTAGAGTCCAGGGCCTGGATGTGAAGTTAAGATTGGGAGCTGCCTGACAAGGGTGCTGGGAACTGAACTTGAGTCCTCTGTGAGAACAGTGCCCTCTCCAGTCCTTCATTTTTCTCTTTTGGTTCTTTAAGAATCATGTGACTCAGGCCTGGAATTCCTGGTTCTCCTGCCTCCACCTTCAGAGTGCTAGGGTCACGGGTGTGGCCAGCAAAGCTGGACAATGTCACAGGTTCAGCTGTTTTCTCTCTTTCCTATTTGGGCACCATTTCACATACAGAATATTAAGTCTCTATAGAACCGCACACATGCACGAACACACAGACACACACTCACATGCACACATGTACTCACACACGTGTGCGCACACACATACATGCACGCACATACATGCACACACATGCACTCTCACACACACTCACACGCACATGCATGAGCTCACACACACACGTGCACACACTCACATGCACATGCATGTGCTCACACTCACATGCACATGCATGTGCTCACACACACATGCACACACATGTGCTCTCACACACACACTCACATGCATGTGCTCACACACACACACACACACACACACACACACACACACACACACAGTAGTACACTGCCTATGGAAGCCCCAGTGTAAGGAGTCCAGAGGCCCCAGGCAGAAGGCCTCTCCTGAGGTTCTGGAGGTGCAGCCCCAGTGGGACCTCCATGAGCTCCTAGGCTTCAGGGACCCATTAATCGTCCTGTCCCCCCAAACCCTGCTGTCTTGGGGTTTCTATTGCTGTGATAAAACACCATGACCAAAACCAAGTTGGAGAAGAAAGGGTTCATTTGACTTACACTTCCATATCACTGTTACTGAAAGAAGGCAGAACAGGAACTCGATCATGGCTGGAGCCTGGAGGCAGGAGCTGATGCAGAAGCCATGGAGGGTGCTGCCTGCTTCCCCTGGCTTGCCCAGCCTGCTTTCTTATAGAACCCAGGACCACCGGCCCAGGACGAAATCCTTTCCTACCCACATTGTTCTGGTCATGGTGCTTATCATAGCACTAGAAAGCAAAGTACGGCATTACTGTTTAGTTTTCTGGGCTTTTTGTTTTGTTTTGAGAGAGGGACATGGTACAAAGCCCAGGCTGGCCGCCAACTCACGTGGTTTTCTTCTTGTTCTTTCTTAAACATCTTGCTTATTTAATTTCGTGTGTTAGAGTGTGTATACACAAGTAGGCACGCGCCGCAGCACACTGTGGAGTCCACAGCGGCCAATTCTCCCCTCCACAGTGAAAATCCTGGGGAGTGAACCCAGGCCGCCAGCCTCAGCGGCATGCGCCATTCAACCAGCAGACCAGTGGTTCTCAACCTTCGTCCTGCTTCGACCCTTTAATACAGTTCCTCACGCTGTGGTGACCTCTCCCCACCCCGACCATAGTTATTTCTGTTGCTGCTTTGTCACTGTCACTTTGCTGCTGTTATGAATCGTGACATAAATAGCTAACATGCAGGCTATCTGAAATGCTACTTGCAAAGGGGTCACGACCCACAGAGTGAAAACCACTGCTGACTAAGCCATGGTCTTCATAGCATCACCACCACCCGGTATTCCCTCCCCAACCCCCTACCTCTACCCTTTTTTTCTGAGTGTCAACATACCATGTAGCTGGAATGATCTTGAATTTCTAATCCTGCTTCACCTCCTAGGCCTACGGGAACCTAACTTAGCTTAGCAGCTGAGCTCCGTCCCCAGCCTGTGACTATTTCTGTAACTCCCATCTCTAAACCTACTTAGAATGCTCCTCATACAATGTCTCTGGGTAATGAGCTGCTCACTAGCACTCGCTCCAGCTCATGGCAGTCAGAGGAGCTGGGTGTAACATGCAGGTCCCACCTGCTCCTGTGGCG
The DNA here is from genome assembly GCF_011064425.1 of Rattus rattus. Lineage (NCBI taxonomy): Eukaryota > Metazoa > Chordata > Mammalia > Rodentia > Muridae > Rattus > Rattus rattus. Next base: position 12,864,398 of record NC_046169.1, on the reverse strand, counting down.
TTGACGCTCTGCACTGCCACCTGACTCCAGGCCCCGGGAGCTGCCCCGCAGTCCAGCACCCGGAGCCCAGGCCTCAGGATGTGATGCTTCTCATTCATCTCCAGGAGCTTGAAGGCGCTGCGGCAGCGGTAACTCTCCGCCTTTGCGGCCTTCACAAACGGGTCCTTTAGATGGCGCATCAGCCACAGGTGCTCGGCGCCTGTCCGGCCCTTGTAGTGACACACTGCTGTGTGTAACTTCCGAACTTTAAGGGGAACGCCTACCAGCTTCGGATACCTGAAATGGTGAGAAAGGAGTTAGCAGGTAGACATTACACAGAGGCAAGGGATGTCCCCTTGGTTTGCTTTCTACCTTACATAACGAAGAAAGGTCGCTAACTTGCCAGTCTATCTCACCAGCTTTCCCCAGGGACCCCTTTTCTCTGCCTCCCCAGCACTGGCGTTACATTTGGTCAGCACACAAGTACAGAATTTTGTAGGTTCTGGGCATCCGAACTCCGACGCTCACGCATGCACAGCTTTATCTGAGGAGCCCATAAACTTATTTCCACGTTGCAAGCCTCATTCTCTCGCGTCTGTCTGAACAAGAATAAATATCGTATGCCTGTGTCCCGCTCCCCGGGAGGAGAGTCTGTAACACACTTTACTGAACTCCCCACTACTATCATCCACTCCGCTCCCGCATGCAACAGGAGCCCTTTTAGTGCAGGAGGACACGGTAATTCCACTCACCCAGCCATTGCAGATTGCTGGCGGTTTCCTCCCGCCGCCGGAAGTCCCGCCCTAGCTTCCAAAGAGAGACTCCGCCCCGGGGAAGTTCTGGCTAGGGCGCCAAGGTACGGATGGTTGTGGTGCGTAAGACATGGGTGCGGGAGATCAGGGATGCTGCAATTTCGGGGGAGATCTGGAGAGGGGAGGGGGCGGAGAGGCTAGGGAGCTGCTTCAAGCCCACCAGGAAAACTGGAGTGCTGAGTAGAAATGAGGTCAGGAAGACCAGAACTACAGAAGGTAGGGAGCGGAAATGAGAGGGAGAGGGGACCTGGGCGGCAAGTTGCGACTGGGGCAGTTTGCAGCCTGACTATGTCAGGCATAGCCCATGGAAGGGGAGGCTAGGGAACGGCATTTGTAGAGTGCCCCCTGCAGGCAGGTTCTGGGCTCCGCACTCAATGTGCATTGTCTCCAACACCTGCCAGTTAACCTCAATTCAGACCAGATAGTTGTCAGTAGCCCAAACCCTAGCACTTGAAATTTCCCTGACACGCATCCGATTTACTATCACAGCTACCGACGCTGATGGGACACTAATGTCAAGGACACCCTTGTTTGCTTATAGGCTCTGCCATTTGACCCCATTTCAAATTTTGACCGAACATTCGTTTTCTCCTCAGAAAATAACAGTCTTACACTGTTCTTAGTTCTCACTATATGGCTCAGCTTTTGAGAACAAGGCTGATTGGAGCTGGGGTGCTATCACCTGTGAAATGCCTGTTTCACATGCATGAGAACCTAAGTTCGAAGCTCAGAACCCACATTTTTAAAAAAAGTGTGGCTTGCACCTATAACCTACCTCAGTGCCAGGAAGCAGAGATAGTTTGGTCCCCGGCACAGTTTGGTCAGCTAGTCTCGCTGAATCCATGCGCTACAGGCTCCAATGAAAGACCTTGTCTCATTCATATGTATCTGTATATATGTATATGTGCAGATAGATAATTAGATAGATAGACAGACAGACAGACAGACAGGGATGGCTCAGTGGGTTAAGAGTACTTGGCGTTGTGTTTTGATTCCCAGCACCCATGTAAGGTGGCTTATAACTGCCTGTAACTCCAGCTTTGGGGATCCACCTTCCTCTTCTGGCTTCCATGGGTAGCCACACGAATCTGTGCATACAGAGACAAGTAACCATACACACACACACACACACACACACACACACACACACACACACATATACATAAAAGCAAAATCTTTATAAAATAAGGTATGGGCTGGAAATAACACCAGCTGCTCCTGGAGAGAGAGGATGGAGAGATCAGGTTCCCAGCACCCAAATGGTGGCTCACAACCATCTTTAACTCTAGCTCCAAGGGAGCCAACACCCTCTTCTGACCTCCTTGGCTATCCTGGAACTCACTCTGTAGATTAAGCTGGCCTCAAACTCAGAGATCTGCCTACCTCTGCCTCCCGAGTGCTGGAATTAAAGGCATGCGCCACCATGCCACAATATATATAAAATTGTAAGGCAGAGAGCAATTGAGGAAGGCACCTAATGTCAACTGTGGTCTCCACACACAGATGGGGACACCCATATGCATACGTGCACATGTCACACACACAAAGGAGGCTAATCGGCCATCTCTATCTGTGGACTCAGTGTTAGACCAATTCAACCAGTAAATCAAAATTATTCCCCAGCCCAAATTAACTGTAAGAACTACCTTCCCCCATGTTATAAGCCCAGCAACTGTGTGCCCTTTGCAGAGGGGAAAAGTGTGAGGACATTTTGTTTGAAGCAATGCCAATCAACAAAACCGTAGCCACGCCCATCCTACCGGATTCCAATCTGTGTGCTCACAGCTCCCTTCACTGAGTAGCTGAACACGCTGGTACACACCTGTCATCTTGCACTTAGGTTGTTGAGGCGGGGAGAGTGTGAGTTGAAGCCCAGACTGGAGTACATGGCACAACTCTGTCTCATTTCAAATACTCGCAAAACAAACCATGCATCTGTGTGCAATATGAAGACACCTGTCATCACTCACTACATGAAAACGATTTACATAGTTTGTGTGTAAAGTGGGCTGGAGGATGTGTGTAAGGTACAGGCAAACATGCCATTTCATAGAAGTGATTTCATCGCGGCATCCGTGGCAGAGCAGGGTATTCCTGGTACAGTCACCTGTGGAGATGAAGGACAGCTATATATGGCTGGTGCTTGATAAAAGATGGCTGACTTTGCTGCATTCAGAAACCAGAGCCTCAGGCACAAGCAAGTTAGGACACAGGCCCATGGTAAGCCTAGTTCTTCTGACATGCCTCATCACCAGGCCCAAGCTTCCTGGTCCCTTTTCTCTCCCTCTTTCTTATTCTTTTATAAAATTAACATATATATTGTGTGTATAGGGTTTTAAAAAAGACTTATTTTTATGTTCATTGATGTTTTGCCTGTATGTATGTCTGTGTAAGGGGCCATATGGTCTTGAGTTGGGGTTATAGACCATTGTGAACCACCATGCAGTTACTAGGAATTGAACCTGATAACCTCTGGAAGAGCAGCCACTCTCTTAACCACTGAGCCGTTTCTCCAGCTGGAGTATAGGAGTTTTGTTCACAGTTATATATATGTGTGTGCCTTGTACCCAGAGATACCAAAAGAGGGCATCAGAACATCCACCATGTGGATGCTAGGAATGGAACCGCAGTCCTCTGCAAGGTCCTCTTAACCACTGCCATCTCTACGACCCTTGTTAAAGTTCCTTTTCCTATACACTGCAACCTCTTAGGAGGGTTCCAGCTTTTGGATATTGCCTTAGCCAGTTGAGGCCAAGAAACAATAAAAATAAGAAGCTTGGTCTGGGAGCTGAGACGGTGGCTCGAGGCTGGGAAGGTAGCTCAGTACTGGGGGCATGGCTCAGTGGTAGAGCCCCTGCCTAGAATCCCCAGTGAGGGGCTAGGGGGCATGGCTCAGTGGTAGAGCCCCTGCCTAGAATCCCCCAGTGAGGGGCTGGGCTGTGGCTCAGTGGTAGAGCCCCTGCCTAGAATCCCCCAGTGAGGGGCTAGGGTGTGGCTCAGTGGTAGAGCCCCTGCCTAGAATCCCCCAGGGAGGGGCTGGGGGCGTGGTCCAGTGGGAGAGCACTAGCCTAGCATGTTCAAGGCTTAGAATTCCATCCCCAGAACTGTAAATAAAATAATGATGAAAATAAATGAAAAGGGGGACCACAAAGGCACATTTGTACATGCCCTATTAAGCCACAAGGCATATCCTGTGACTGGGTGATGACCAGTAGGCCACACCATTCACCTCTCCCAGAGTTTATCTACCTCCTACCTGGCCACAACAGTGCACATATGGTGCATACTCTAACAGACCACAGGCCAAGCAGACCCCATTTTCTTATCTGCTTCCTAGGACCCAGGAGAGCATGAGCACCTCCAGGCTTTATACGCTCGTGCTGGTACTACAGCCTCAGCGAGTTCTCCTGGGCATGAAGAAGAGGGGCTTTGGTGCTGGCCGCTGGAATGGCTTCGGGGGCAAGGTGCAGGAAGGAGAGACCATTGAGGATGGGGCTAAGAGGTGAGGAAAAGGAAGGTCTGACCACAGAGCCAGCCTAGCCAGGGATGAGGACCCGAGAGTCGGAAACATACTCTTGAGACAGACAGATGCTACGTAGACCAAGCTGGCTTTGAACTCAGAGATCTACTGTCTTTACTTCTAAAGGGTTGGGATTAAAGGCATGGGCCACCATGCCTGACTTTTAAATTTTCTTTAAGGGTCTTTTTTTTTTTTATGTGCATTGGTACTTTGCCCACATGTACATCTGTATGAGGGTCCTAGATCCACTGGAACTAGAATTACAGTGTGAACTGCTGGGAATTTAACCCGGGTCCTCTGGGAGAATAGTCAGTGCTTTCAATTGCTAAACCACCTCCCTATCCCCCGTAAAGGGTCTTTCTATGTAGTCCAGGTGGGTATCAAATCCCCAATTTTTCTGCTTCAACCTCCTTAGCATTAGGATTATAGGTGCGCAATGCCATGTCTATATTTATTAAGTTCAAGTTAATTCCTAGACTGGTTATGCCAACGCCTCTGCAGGACGTCCTCCTGGAAAATGCAGGATCACTAGTCCTGGGCTGCTGTCCATCCGTGTAAGCATGGATACTATAGATACCATGCTCATGAGCTGGCTAATGCCCATGTCTTTCCTTACCTGTCCAGGGAGCTTCTGGAAGAAAGTGGTCTGAGAGTGGATACACTGCACAAGGTAGGCCACATCTCATTTGAGTTTGTGGGCTCCCCCGAGCTGATGGACGTGCATATCTTCTCTACCGACCACGTGCACGGGACGCCCACAGAGAGTGAAGGTGAGCCAAGGGCAGGGAAGGATACCCAGACTCACCTGCCTGCCTAGGAGAAAAGAATCACCCTTGCCAAGTCTAGGCCCCAAGTCTGCCTGCCTTCGTATCTTTGCTTAGCGTCTGAGCCAGGGCAGCCAGACAAATCAGCCTTGTAGCCTGGGGTGACTCACTGATTAGGGAAATCAGCCAAGCATATTGGTACACGAATTTTTATCCCAACACCTGAGGTGGGGTATCTCTGTGAGCTCCAAGCCAACCGGATCTACATTGTGAGACCTTGTTTCCAAAAAAAAACAGAAAAAAAGAAAAGAAAAAGAAAAGGAAGAAGAATCAGGTGGTGGTGGTGCACGCCTTTAATCCCAGCACTTGGGAGACAGAGCCAGGCAGATCTCTAGTTTGAGGCCAGCCTGGTCTACAGTGTGAGTCCCAGGACAGTACAGTCAGAGCTACACAGAGAAACCCTGTTTTAAAAAAAAAAAAAAAAAAAAAGGAGGAGGAATGGGGAGAAAGTGGGGGAAGAGGAGGAGGAGAAGAGGGAGAGAAGGAGAAGGAGGAGTCAGAGTCGGCCAAGCAGCAGCAGTAGCAGCAACAGCTAAGGTGTGGTTCAGTTGGCAGGAGGCCTGATTAGCAGGCATAGGGACCCGAGTTCCATCCCCAGCAGTGACATGAACCATGTGGTGTTTCATGTCTACAATCCCAACACAGGACATTAGGTCTCAGAAACAAGTTAAAAATAACCAGGTAGGGGTTGGGGATTTAGCTCAGTGGTAGAGCACTTGCCTGCGCAAGACCCTGGGTTCGGTCCTCAGCTCCGGAAAAAAAACAAAAAAACAAAAAAAACAGGTGTATTTAGGCATGTCCACTGAGGCAGAAAGACTGAATCTGAGGTAATCCTGGGCTACAGAGTGGGTTCTAGGCCAGCCTGAGCTACATAAAATATCCCTGTCAAAACCAAGAGACGGTCATGAGGATGAGCTATAAAAATCAGACCACACTCCCTGTATCCCAGAAAACAAAGCAGGCACAGTGGTGTTGCACATCTGTAAACCCAGGGATGTGAGGAAAGAGGACAGCCACTCATTCCAGAGCAGCCTGGGCTGCAGTGTAGAAGCGCTGTCTCCAGACACCCCAGAGGATGAAGAGACAAGGGTCAGAGGTTAAGAGCACTTGCTCTTGCAGAGGACCCACGTGCTTTTGCCAGTACCAAAGGGCTGCTCACGCTTGTCCAGAACTCAGTTCCAGGGGATCTGATGCCCTCTTCTGGTGTCTATAGGAACTACACATATGCAGTCTCCAGGCAAAATTCTCATACACATAAAATAATTTTTACAAAATGTTTAAAGAGGGGAGAATATTAGAAAACTGGTTCAGCAGTTACGATCACATGCTGCTCTTCCAGAGAACCTGTGCTTGATTCCCAGCACCCACATCGGGTGGCTCTTTGACCTCTATGGGCCTCCAGTAACACATGGACATACATGCAAGTAAGCATAATATAAAAATCTGTAAAAAAATTTTTTTTATTAAAAACCACCACCAAAAATGTCCAAACTGCTGGAGAGAGATTTCAACAGTTACGAGCACTCACTGGTCTTCCAAAGGACCCAGGTTCACTCTCTAGGATCCAGTCAGTGTGTGACTGGATCAAACTCTGGCTCCTCTTCTGGCCTCCTCTAGTACCCACGCACTCGTGACATTCGTTCGCACAGACATATTCAGATATATAACAGAGCTCTGTGTTCAAGGCCAGTCAGGGCTAAATAGTGAGACCATGTTGCAAACAAAACAAAATGTCCAAACATATTCACACGGACCCGGGGGTAATCCCTCTCAGGTCAACTGAAATCTATGTTTTTCCTCTTCCACCCCCACCCCCTCCCCCACCCCCGATTCAGAAATGCGCCCTCAGTGGTTCCAACTGGACCAGATCCCCTTTGCCGACATGTGGCCGGACGACAGCTACTGGTTCCCACTCCTGCTTCAGAAGAAGAAGTTCTGTGGACACTTCAAGTTCCACGGTCAGGACACCATCCTCAGTTACTCCCTACGTGAGGTGGATGAGTTCTAATACAGAGAGAGGTCTGACTGGTTCTAGCCATTCCGGTTGCAACACAGCCACTGCAAGCTGTCGCTCCAAGGACACAGGCAGGGGCTGGTATTTTCTGTTTGCAAGGTTGAAATGTAAAATGTCACCTTCTCGGCCTTTTGGCTAAGATCAAGTGAAATGTAAAATGTCACCAATACACCAATATGTTTCAATTCTTCATCCCCGCCTACTGGTCCTGTCTTAGAAGGTTGTGGCACCTTTAGGAGCCAGAGCCCTGATGACAGAACTGAGTCACTGGGGGTTGGAGAGATGGAGGATGGACCTTAAGGCTTTATAGGTGAGCTCACACTCCTGCTACTGTGTCTGTCGTGTCTTCTACAATGGACTGTATCCCCTTGATGGATGAGCCAAAGTGAACCACGGCTCCCCTAAGCTGCTGTGTGACTACAGTGTCAAGTGGTACAGAGACCCTGCCAGGCAGCCAGGCAATTCTTTGTCTTGTCCCACTACCCCAAACAGGGTAGACAGACACCCAAAGATAAGGTACGGACTCTTCTCATGCAGGAGTGGCAGTCTAAATGGAAAAGGAGAGTCTCTGAAGTGCTTGGTGGCAGCAGGATGTCAGGCAAGAGCAAGCACCCCAAGAAAAACTGCGGAGAGCAGGGTGCCACTGAGAGAAGCTAGAGCCATGGGTCTCAGGAGGCAGCTGGGAATGGTGTCTCAGAGCAAGACAAGTGTTCTTCTGACAGTCGGCTGGGCTGCCAACCAGGACCTGGACTCCAGCTAGGGGCTGGTCTGACTGAAAGGCTGTGTCTAGGACATTATATGAACACAGGTAAGGCCTCCTAGGCTGAGACTAGTAAGCAAATCAGGTAAAGATAACCAACCAGGAGAGTCTGCAAAACCTGATGGAGACAACCTGCATCCTGATCACGGCTCCATCCCCCACCCCTCCCCGGTGCATATTCCTGGGTGATGGCTGTACTGAACCTAATGGCGGGGGTGCCAGGACCTCCAGGCTGGACTTAGACGGGAACCACACAATGTGGGCAGTAATCGGTGGAAAGCATGCTGTCCCATTTCATGCTGCATCCTAGCTGTTCCTAACTACTTCACATAAAACACTCCTCCCTCAGGAAGAGGGAGCCTTTAAGGAAACACCAAGAAGAGGGCTGGGCTGAGTCAGCAGTACTGTTCTTGCAGAAGACCAGAGTTCCGTTCCCAGCACCCACAACACAACAGGCAGCCATAACCACCTGCACCTCCACCCTCTTCTGGCTTCCACGGGCACCAGCACGTCTCCATAAATTACATAATTTACAGTACACACACACACACGTCATGATCAACAGCCTACTACATTGTTAGCTGAAACTCACTAAGCCTAAAGGGGCGGAGACTTACGTGCTGAGAGGCATTGCTGCAGCCCCTCCTCTTGGGTTCATTTTTAATTTAGGTGCGTGGGGGTGGGGGTGACATGCATATGAGTACAGGCGCCACAGAGGACAGATGCCCATTCCTCTGGCGCTGAAGTTATAGGAGCTTGGGAGCAACCTGGCGAGGGTACTAGAAACTGAACTCGGGTCCTAGAACAGCAAGCACGTACTGAGCCTTCTCCGCAGCCCTTAGTACATCAGTTTTAACCATCAACTTGACATACTTTAGAATCACATGGGAAGAGCATCTCAGAGAAGGGCTGTTTACGTCAGCATGGCCCGTGGACACGTCTGGGGGCGGGGTATCTTGATTATGTTAACCAAGTAGGAAGGGCTGAGCACTGTGAGTGGCAGGATTCCCTAGGAAGGGAGTCCTGAGCAGCCTTAGAGAAGCAAGCTGAGCACTGGCACGCACACTTTGATCTATTCTCGGCTGAACTCTGGATGCAATGTGCCCAGCTGGCTCAGGCTCGTACAGTGACCCGCATTCCCCCAAAGTGGCAGACCTTTCCTACTGTATTCCTCCTGTGGGGAATTTCCTCATAGCAGTAGGAAATGAACTCAAAGACCAACCAAGGAAATGACTCTGCAGAGGCTGAGCGGTCAGTGAGTTCTGCCGTGACTTACAGGAGTGTGGCTTAGCTCCCAGCAGTAGGTACACTTCAAACAGCGACCACAGCACGGGGGAGAACTGGAAACACAGCCCTGGAGTTCTGTACTGTGCAGGGCTCTCAACGGGTCAGTCTCCTCCCCCAGCAACTGTCACTTTGGGCACCAGTTCAGGGAGGGACCTTGTGAATCGTGCCCTTTCCAGATTTCTGGGACGTGTAAACTTGACAGATTGTCTGAGTCTGAGGGACCTCCCTCCAGCAGGAAACTCTGTGTCTATATCCAGGAAGGTACTATGCACACAGCACTCCTCACAGGGACCACCGGGGTAGGGGCAGCTGCCCATCCAGTTTCCAAGGCACGCTGACCATGTTCGTGGGGGTTATGGAGAGAAACTGCAGCATGGAAACCATCTGTAAACACTTCCAGTTTATTGGGTGTGGCAGTAACTGATTCCCGCAGTCCATAAAGTGCTTCATTCATCGAGCCGAATCCCACAGCACCAGCCTCTTCACGTCCTTAACCCAGAGTCCACACAGCAGTGTCCCAGAGCCCCTCTGCCCCTGCTGTCAGCTTCTTCAGTCAGAGTGGCATAAAAAAAAAAAAAAAAAGCTCTTCCCTTCGCTCTTACTCTGATGGCCCCAGGACCGTCCAGTTAAGGCTACAGCTGGGCCCCACCCAGCCCAGGAAAAGGGACAGGCAGGCAGGAGATCCGGTGATACTTGTGCTTCTCCGTCTTTCTAGCAGCCCCAAGCATGGCTGTGGTGCGGCACAGGCTCGGACAGCAGGATGCCCAGAAGGGTACAGGGACTCTGCATTCCTTTGAACCCTGGAGAGGAACCTCAAGTTTGGAGTCGGGCACCCACAGCCCAGTCAGGGAAAGACTGCATGAGAAAAGGCAGGCTCTACGCCAGCTTTGAGGGCCACAGGCCTGCAGCGCACGGCCAGTGAGCGGTCGGCAGAGGAAACAACTCGCATCCACACAGAGCCTGCTGACGGACAGCCCAACAGGGATGCCCATCTCCAGTGCCCCACAACCCTTCCTCACTCAACATAGGAAACTCATCCATTGGACCCTGACAGGCCCTGGACCTCGAAGGATCGTACTGGAGTGCAATATGTCCTCCTAAGCTCCAAACACTGCACACTCAACCCCTCCTCCTGTGTGAGACCACTCGCCTGGCCTCGCACACCCCTCGAAGAATGTCTGCAGGCCTAGTGTAGTTGGGTTCCACCCTCAGAGATTGACCAGCTCCTTGCCAGGCCACACCGGACAGGGCCAGTCCTCCCATTTCTTTGCTGCTAGGTTAACCCCTAGGCTCTCCTAGATGCCACTTACTGGGTACAAAAGGCCCTTAGCACTGGGCATCGGGCACAATCCAGTCTAAAGCACCCTAGTTTCCCACTACCGACCTGAGAAACAGGCCAAGGGGCGGGCTGGGGGCACGAAGACCTCCTGCCCAGGAACAGGGAGACACAAAGACGGCCAGCACAGCCCACAGGCAGCTCGGGGGAATGGCTGCTGCCTAGAGGGAATCAGCCAGGGACACACTGTTTGCAGAGAGGTTTTAGTGAGGCCACAGGGAGCTCTGTCGTGGGCCTTGTCACTAGTGGGGACACATGCCATCCTCCTGCGGGGAGCGTGGTGGTGTCAGCACACTGTGCGGTCCAGCAAAGAGGCAGCTGAGCTTCGGCTTCAGGTCATTCCACACCTTGCTCATCTGCGGGGTGGAAGAACGGGAGGTGAGGAGGGTGGCCACAACCTGGTCCATGACAAGCTGGTTCCCGTTCCTTGTCACGTGGTGGCATGAACAAGAGGGCACTCACATCACACGGCTGCGCGTGCCAGGCTCCACAGCCTGAGCATCTGACAGGGAGGACAAATCACCCCTATTCTCCCAACGTTGGCCCAGCCTCCAGAGGCAAAGGTGGGGATTACAAGTTTCAGGCTAACCTGGGTTACACAGTGAGATCTAAAAGTCAAAAAAGCAGAGCTGGGGTCAGAGCTAGCTTACCAAACCCGCATGAGACCCCAAGTTTGATCCTTGGTACCCCACACACAAAAAGTAAGAAAGTTAGTAACTGCTAAATAACAGAGGGTGAGCTTGAACTCCTGAGCCTCCTGCCTCCATGTCCTGAGTACGGGGGTTACCGGTGGGCACCCCTACAGCTGGCATCTGCGGAACTGGGGATGGAACCCGGGCTTCCTGCATACTTGCCAAGCCCTCTACCCGCCGAGCAGCCTTACTGGCCTGGATGCTGTGAAGCTACTTGGCAGCCATCATGTGCTCCCCCAAAAAACTACAAGTTAATGTCCCCTAGCCTGCCTCTATTCCCTGACAAGAAGGGCCACACCGTCACAGAGCCGACGGATGTTGCCAGGCAGCGACAGCTCTATGTCTGTAACCATGACACCCAGGCCAATTTCTGGACACTAATGGCGTTAAACCTTCATTCCATTTCTCAGACCTTGGAACCACACAGGTCAAAGGTCAAAAGAGGTCCCCAGGGCTGAGGGAGTAGCTCAGCTGGCAGAATGTCTGCCTGGCATGCGTGAAGCCCCACGGAGGTCAGGTGTGTGGCGTGTGCTCACCGTCTCAGCACTCAGGAGGCTGAGGCAAATTCAAAAATCCACGGTCTGGCCTTCAAGATGGCTTGGCAGGTAAAGATGCTTGAGCACCTAAATTCAGTCTGTAACCCACATAGGGCCAACAACCAAATGCAGCCGGAGACACCAGAGTCACTTGGAAAACCAAGATGGGTGTGTGTACATGTGGGGGGTGCTACACGGGGCTAGCACAGCGGATGTCAGCAAATTACCCCCAGCTCCTAGTCAGAGTAAAGTAACCGTCTGGCAGAGTAACCAGCCACAATTTAGTCACACGCCAGGCTGCCCCTCTCGAGGTTGGATAGTGTTTGTGTTCTCCCTTTTTTTTCATTTATTTTTATTTTGTGTGCACTGTTGTTTGTTTGCACGTGTCTGTGTGAAGATGTCAAAACTGCTAGAGCTGTAGTCATGGACAGTGGTGAGCTTGGAATTGAACCTGGGTTCTCTGGAAGAGCAGCAGCCAGTGCTCTTACCCGATGAGCCATCTCTCCAGGTTGGATAGCATTTTCTAGACCAGCTGGATCCTGACAGGGTGAGGACAGATGCACAACTCAGGAAGCCAGATTCGTTATAAACTCAGAGCCATGTGAAGTAAGAACCTGGGCGGGCTGAGGAGATGGCTACTGGGTAATGTGACTGTCATATAAATCTGAAGACTAGAGCTCAGACGCCCAAGTGGATGTGGCAGCCCATAAAGGGAGACGGAAGATCCCTGGGCAAGCTAGATAGCTAGCCTAGCAGAATCAGTGAGCTCTGGGCTCAGGGTCACTGCAACTCTGCCTCAGTAGGAGATAAGGAATGATCCAGGAAGACTACCCACATCAGCCCACACCCTCCACACATGCGCAGATATGTTCTCTTACACATGCATGTATGCCCATACACATGCAAACATTTATACACACATACAACACATATGCATACAAAAATAAAACCAACCAAAAGGGGGGGTTTAAAAAGAAATGGCTGAGAGTGTGGAAGCACACACTTCCAGTACTCAGGGAGCAGAGGCAGGTGGATCATGACCAGCCTGGTCTATCTACATGGTGAGAGCCTGTCTCAAAAGTGGGCAGGATGCTCTGGAAAAATGGCTCAGACGTTACAGCGCTGGCTGCTCTCACAGAGCACCTGGGTTTGGCTCCCACCACCCTCATGGCAGCTCACAGCTAACTGTATATAACTCCAGTTCCAGGGGATCGGACACTCTCTTCTGGCCTGTGCACTCCTGCAGACATGATACCCATAAACTCACACATACACATAGATAATGAGTAAATAACGTTCAAGGTCTAAAATAGGCTCTTGGTTGTGGGGAGTTGATAACTCAGAAGAGGAAGTTCGGCTCTCTGTAAACACCCACCGCTCTGTATGGAGTCCCCCACCACATGAACTAATTTTACTCATCATCCTGAGCTTCAATGAATCACGCCAGTTGGGGGCGGGCATTAACTTTACATCCCCCACCCCTACCCCCAAAAATTACACATTGCGTTTGCAGTTCCCGCTGGGTAAAGTGCGAAGTGTGAAAGCCATGAGCTGAGGCCCTAGGGCTTCCGCCCCCTGCACAGGGTAAGCATCCCAGGGTAAGCATGACTCAGTCATGATTCTCCCTGCCCCACCCCCACTCCAGGTAAAAGGACTAAAAGGACTTCCGGGTAAGTCCTCGTGTTCCCAGCCACACTAACTCCCACCACCTTTGTCTCTCAGCTACAGGGCTCACAGAGTCTCCATGCTTTTTCTGACTCCTAGAGTTCTCCTAGAGGGAATGAACTTCCTGGCATCTCTCTGATCCCACTGCCAAGTCATTCTGGCTACATACACAAGAGGCTGGAGAACTAGGACCTGTCCAGGCCAATGGGTATCAGCTCTATTCTGGAGGTCACTGGCTGCATGAGGAACCTGAAGACAGGATGGTGTTAGTGACAATGGGAGCAGGGGTGGCTCACCTCCTTGTGCCCTTGGATCTGGGAGTTCACGAAGGCCCCCAGGATGTGCGAGGTGAGAGGCAGGTAGACATGGACAAGCTGAGTCTCCTGGTGCAGACAGTACAGGGAGAAGTAGTTTCGGAGTTCCATAGTCTGGATCACGTTCTCCTGCTGCAAGCAGAGAAGCGTTCTGTGCACAGGACCCTCAGATGTGGTACAGCGCATCTGCTTTGAGCCTGGGCACTGGCCCCTGGCCTCACTTCCACAGGAGTGAACACCAAGCAAATACAAGGCCAGGTACAGCTGCTGAGCACCTGGGACAGCTCCCACCTCTGCCACACCCAGCCCCGCTCCGGATACCCACAATCCGCTCAGAGCAACTCACTCTACCTGCAGTCCACAGCTGCTTCCTGATACCTGCCTGCTGCTCACCTCCACAATTCGAGACTCCAGCTGCTCCACAGACTCGGGCTCTCGGCCATGTGCCGCACTCATCATCTGCCTCTTCATCAGGCCGTACTTGTGCAGTGCTCGCTGATGCTTGTGAAGCACGCCCTTCTCATGCCGCTCACACAGGTCCTTCAGGGAGAGAGGCATGTTCACCTACTGCAGCAAATCCTAAAGGGACCCGGAGCCCGGAGGAGCCAGAGACCTTCTCACAGCTCCCACCTCCCATCTTAAAGGAGAGAGCAGAGGCAGTTAGCAGGGCTCGTGCTGATGGGTAGTAAGCTACCAGGGCACTTGGGAGGACTGGCTTCTCCTATTCAGAAAGAGGAAAGAGTCCAACAGGGCTGGGGGGTGGTGACGGGAGGGGGAGAGCAAGATGGCTCCGTGAGTAAAGGTACTTGCTGCCAAGTCTGATGATCTGAGTGTGAGTTTCAAGATCCACATGGTGGAAAGCAAGAATTGGCTCCTGCAAGCTGTCCTCTGATCTACACACACACACACACACACACACACACACACACACACACACACACGCACACACTAATGTAATAATTAGACAAGACAGACAAATGGCTGCATACACACTCTGGTGCAGAGCTGAGCCCATTCAGATCCTATCTGGCTCAGGTTATTCTGTGAACTACCCCAGGCCCAAAGAATGAGTCTCCCTTCAAAGAAGGCATTTGTAGTCTAGGGCCCTGCGGCAGCCCCGAACCTCAGACTACTCATAACAACTAACTTCAGATAGCCAGTGTCTCACTGGTGGTAGGACACTGTACCCAAGAAAGAAGAGATACTGACATCAATTGGTGGGGCCCTCAACCCCAAACAGAAACCTCTGGAGGCCAGGCACGGTGATGCAAGTTAGAAACACAAGGCCCTGAACAGCAGAAGCCACATGCTACCGGCCCAGTCAACCGAGCAAACTCTTCCAAGCCCTGTAAGCTCTAGGCTGGCTCTCCTGAAGCTCTTCAGTAATAAAGGTTTCTGTAGTTGCCCTGGCTGTAGGCTCAGCCGGGCTTCCTGGAGCCCTCATCCATGGGAAGCAGCAAAGCCCATGTGAGGCTTACAGGGAGAGCCCCAGTCACTTACAGAGAACCTGACAGTCACAGATACTCATGTATCTTGGTTCCTACCACCCACTGCAATTATCTATCTCCCCTTCAACTTGGGAGCTTCCTGGGGTGCTAGCAGAAGTCCTGAGCCAGCTTAGGAGACCTTCATGCAGACAGGTTTCCTTCTGGTCGGATGTGCCTATCTTGAAGCAGAGAGAGCAGCTGTGATGACTCCCGTGAGCCCCTCATGAGATCAGGTCGGCTAACACTCTCTTATGGAGGGTGGGAGACACAGGATCTCCACAAGATTAAGTGAGAGATAAAGTCTGAGTGGGGAGGAAGACCACACTCTAGGGAGCAGCCACCTGCAGGCCACCCTTGCTTCTGGGATCAGTCCCAGGAACCTCACTAGCTGATGTAAGCAGAATCCCCTGTGCCTTATCTCCAGGGACAGAGACTTTACAGTCTCCCCAGGAAAGCCAAGCAAATCACATGACAGTCAGTCCCCGCCCGGCAGAGCCTCGCTCTCACATCATCAATCCCAAGGCCACTGTCAGATAGAAACGCTGGAGACTCACTTTGTAGGACTGCAGCAAATCCAAGAAGAGGTTCAGCTTCTCCACCACATCATTCTCCTCCTTCTTACCCTAGGAACAAGGAGGAGTCAACTGACACACAGCACCTAGGAACCAGCACCCCCTAGAGACCTCACTCCCCTAACCACTACCTGGCAGCTCTCCTCCTCGAGCCACCAGCCCAGGCTTCAGGAGGGCCCAGTTTCCCGGAGGGAGAGCCCTGCAGGTGAAGACAGAGATGCTCTCAAACCTGGAGGTTATGAGGACAGGGCAGGGCCCTCTCCACTGGTTTGTCTCCTTCAGACCTTCCACATGCAGTGTCTCACAGGCACGACAGAGCCACGCCTCATGCTGGCCCCAGACGCTCTGCCCAACACTTACCTACCAGCTTCTCTTTGAAGCCACGTGTGTCCAAAGGGGAGACAGAGGAAGGAAGGATGCTGGGAGAGAGGCGCTTTAACAATAGGGACAGAGGTCTGGAAGGGATGTGGGGAGACCACAGAGGCACAAAGGACCTGGTATGGGAGAGGCGTGAGTGGAGAAGTGAACCCAGGCAGCGCAGGGCAAAGGAAGAGCCACGCTGGAAGCCAAAGCAGGGGAGGATGGGATGGAGGATACAGGCTTAGGACTTTGTACACAGGCAACACGATAGCTGTGACATGTAGACAGCCACGCAGACAGCCCTGTTTGTATATCTGGCAATGAAAGGAAGGCCCACCACTGAAACTCATCCATGGCACCATGGAGACAAGAAGGAGCAACAGGGGCCCAGACGCCACCCGGCCTCCAACGTACACGCCACTGAAGCACTCTGGGACACAGTGACAGCCATGTGCGTATGCCCATGTGTATGCACGTACACATGTCCCAGCCAACACATGCCTAAAGCTCCTAGTATTCCAGCTGTAGCCAAGAAATATATGCTCACCCCAACCAAAAGCTGTACATCCACTGGTGCACGGAGAATCGTGTAGGGAAGAGGAGGTGGAAGATTGACAGAAAATGAAGACACTTTCATGGAAACACGGGATTAAGTCAGACGTGGCCATCTCAGGGAGACGCTGGAACGTCCCCCTTAAGCTTCAGTCCACTAAATCGTGAGGTTCCCGAGTAATTCAACCCCACACCTGCAGCCAGCTCAGATACTAAGTAACAAGTTCCAGGAAAAGAACAGGTGAGCCGAAGGTTTTCCAGTAAGGAGAGAAGATTAGAGAGAAGGCCCAGACAGCAAATTGCTTACCATGCAAATGGGAGGTCCTGAATTCGAATGCCCAGCACTCACAGAAAGGACAAGGTACCATGCTTAATGTAACCCCAGGGCTGGGGAGATGACAATGGGACAAACCTAGGAGCTTGAGGGTTTGCAGGCTATCTAGTCTAACTGAACTGGAGGGACCCGGATTCAGTGAGACACGCCATCTCAAAACAGAAATAAAACAGGAAACAAAAAAAAAAAAACCCAAGATGGAGCCAGGTGTGGTGGCGAACTCAAAAGGCAGAGGCAGATAGATCTGTCTGTTCCAGTTTAGCCAGGGATATACACTGGGACCCTGTCCTAATTATCTTTTAAAAAATGGAGGGGCTAGAGGGATGGCTCAGCAGTTAAGAACACTGGTTGATCTTCCAGAGGGTCTGGGTTCCACTCCCAGCACCCACGTGGCAGCTCACGGTGAACTGTAACTTCAGTCCTATGGGATCCATTGCCGTCTTTTGGCCTCTGCAGGTAATAGGCATGCATGTGGTTCAGACACACAGCGGGCAAAACATCCACACATATATAATAAATTAATCTTTAAAACTGAAAAAAGGTGAGCCGAAGGACAGCATGCAAAGCACACACAGGCACACACCACACACAGTAATGACAGAAAAGGACAACACAAGAAAGGGAGACACCGAGTTGGGGATTTAGCTCAGTGGTAGAGCACTTGCCTAGCAAGCGCAAGGCCGTGGGTTCGGTCCCCAGCTCCGAAAAAAAAAAAAAAAAAGAAAGGGAGACACCCCTAGCATAGTCATCCTGCCCTAGATGACAGGCTGGGGCTGCGTCCCCGCTACAGTCAGGAAAGAGATTCTGGCTGTCCTGCGTGGCTCACTGGCCAGCCCAGCCCATCTGTGTGTATGAGACCCTGACAATCCAAGCACGGACCTTTAAGAAACACAGCACAGGGAGGCTGGAGTGACCGACCGCTCAACAGGTAAGAGCACTTGCTACACAGGCATGAGGACCCGAGTGCAGATCCCCAGGCTCGTGTAAAGCTCACTGGCCGCTTGCACAACTGTACCCAGATGCTGTGAGGCAGAGAGCAGAGGGGCTTGCTGGCCACACGCCTAGCTCAGGTGCAGTGAGAGCCCCTGTTTCAAGGGAGCAGCGCATGATGATGAAGGAAGACTCCCTACAGCCTCCTCTGAGCTCTGGGCTCATGCACACACCAAGCCGGCCATGTTGGTGCACGCCTGTAATCTCAGCACTCGGGAGGCCAAGGTAGGAGGACCATAGGTACAAGGCCAGGCTTAGCTATAAAGTGAGTAGCAGGCCAGCTTCAAGAACAAAGGGAGAGGTTGGGGATTTAGCTCAGCGGTAGAGCGCTTGCCTAGCAAACGCAAGGCCCTGGGTTTGGTCCCCAGCTCCGAAAAAAAGAAAAAAGAAAAAAAAAAAAAAAAGAAGAAGAAGAACAAAGAGAGAACTCACCCCTCGCTCGAAATCTCAGACCCTAAACTAAGCAAAACAAAATCCCACTAACTTCAGCATAAGGACTGGGAGAAGAACCCAGGAAGCAGTACATTCCCCTAAGGTAAGTTACAATAGAGAAGTCAAGTGTCAAAGAAACACAGCGTTGGGAGGAGCTTCAAGCTACACACTCGCCATCCGGAACTGCAGACACATACACCAGCTTCAAAATGGAGGCACAGGCAGCTGAATCAGAGAGTCCTTAGGAATCTAGAGATAGCCGTCCTGTGCTGTGCAGGACCCGGCACCTGGGCTGAGGCTTCCTGCTGAGTATGGAGGGCTTGCAGGACAGTTACACTGATAAAACAAAGAAGCCTGGGGCTGGTAAGAGGGCTCAGCAGGTTAGTCCAATAGAGAAGTTCATCACCAAGGCTGATGACCCGAGTTCAATGCCCAGGGCCCACAGGGGCAGAAGAAGAGAAATGACCTCGAAAGTTGTTCTCTGGCCTCCACAAGCATGTCATGGCGCACGCACACAAGGGGGCACACATGCACACATGTATGCTTAAAAAAGAAAATGGTCAGCAAGGGCATGGCGGTACAGCTGTTAATCCCAGCATTTGAAGGGGAAGGCAGGTGGGTCTCTAGGAGTCCAGGGCTACCCTCCAGGGTCACACAGTGAGACCCTGTCTCTAAAAGAGGGAGAGGGAGAGGGAAGGAAGGGGGATGGAGGGGGAGGTGAAGAGAGAGAAAGGGAGGAAGAAAAGAAAAAAATAGTTTGGGGCAGTCAGGTGACTCAGTGGTTAAAAGCACCTGCAGTGCGCCAAGACCGACAGCGTGATTCAACCCCCAAATGCACATGAAAACCTGGAACCAGAAACAGGAAAACACTCAGAAGCTGAGGCAGCCACCCTGGAGTGTACAGCACTGCAGAAATAAGGAACCCTGCTTCAACAAGGGGGAAGGAGAGAGCAGGCTCTCCAAAGCTGTCCTCTAACCTCTACTGTGCAAAATGCACCCATGCACACACACATGCGCACACAAATGTAAACAGATGGAAGCTGCATTGATGGTCTAGTTCCACCCTCTTACATATGAGCAATGGGGAAGCTGAGGTCCAAGAACCAAAGTTACTGCAGCAAAGCCACGGCACACAAGCGACAAAGTTACTGTAGCAAAGCCAGGATACACAAGCGACAAAGTTACTGTAGCAAAGCCACGGCACACAAGCGACAAAGTTACTGTAGCAAAGCCACGGCACATAAGCCACAAAGTTACTGTAGCAAAGCCACGGCACACAAGCTACAAAGCACAGGCCCTGCCACACCCCTGACACCTCAAGCCTTGGGCCTCCCTGCCTTAGAAAGGGGCAGCTAGAGTGGGAAGGACTGACTTAAGTAAGCCTGAGTAAGAGGCTGGGACAGGGCTTGCTGACAAAAGCCGTTGCTGTTCTTGCAGAGCACACAGGTCCAGTCCCAGCACCCACAGGTGGCGCATAATCTACTAAAATCCCAGCTTCCTAGGATCTGACGAAGGATTCTGCCTTCCATAGGCATGTGCATGCATGTGCACATATACACACACACATACATTTTTTTTTTCGAGAAAGAGTTTCTCTGTGTGACTGTGTCTGTCCTGGAACTCGCTCTGTAGAACAGGTGGGCCTCAAGCTTAGATATTTGCCCGTCTCTGCCTCCCAGGTGCTGGGATTAAAGATGTGGCCACCACTACCTGGCTAAGATGGTTTTTCTAATTAACAAGGAAGAAGACAGCAACGATGCCAGTTGGAGAGACCACACAGTGTACGCTGCCCTTGCAAGGATGAGGACCCAAGTTCAAACCTCAGAATCCACATCAAAGGTTCTCACTTGTACTCCCAGTGCTGGGAGGAGGCATGAGCATCTCTAAGGCTTGCTTGAGGGCTAGCTAGTCTAGCCTAACTGGTGAACTCCAGGAAAATGAGTAGCCCTGTCTCCAAGGCTGTGGATGGCATCCTTGAGGATGGCATGTGAAGTTGTCTCCTGACACATGTGAACACATACATGTGGACCTATACACATATGAACCAACACACATGCATTGCACGTACATTAGAAAAACATAGGCACACTTTTAAAGGGAACACACCACCTCTGAGAACAGAAGAGGAAAAATATTGGGGGCTTTCCGCACAAGCAAAGTGGTCAAATTCCCTCTTCCATGGTAACCTCACAGGCACCTGAGCTTCCAGCTGGTGCTAAGAAAAGTCCCCAAGTCCCCAGCAGGTGGAACATTCCAGGCACAGAACTGAAAACTAGGCAGGGAGCAGAGTCTCAGCAAGAATGTCTTCAAGACCATGGCTGGAGTGGCATCCCAGACAGACAGTGCCAGCTACTCAGAAGACGGATGCAGGAACATTATAAGTTCAAGGCTAGAAAACTTAGTGAAACCTTGTCTCAACAACAGTGACCACAAAAGAAAAGAAAAAAAGGGGTGGGGGGCACTGGTGAAGCAGCTCAGTGTTAGATCCTCAGTGTCGGGCTGAGGGGCGGCTCAGTGCTACAGCCTGTGTTTATTCCACACAACAAAAATCAAACTAAGGGGTTGGGGATTTAGCTCAGTGGTAGAGCGCTTGCCTAGCTCCCTGCCCCAGCTCAAAAAAAAAAGAACCAAAAAAAAAAAAAAAAAAATCAAACTAAGCCCAGCTCCTGCATACGCAGCACAGCACTCTCTATGTAGAGGAAGAAGGTTTTTTGGGTACTGAGGGCTTAGTTATTATTCCAATGGGTTAAGTCACTGGTTGCCAAGCACAAGCTGGCACAATGGGAAATATGTGGTCCATCCAGAAGCAAACTGCAGGTACAAGACTACAGCGCCAAGAACAGATCTGCTTAACCTCAGTAAGGCCAGGGCTGGGGACAAGGACCCAAACTCTTTCAGTCAGTGGCCTCCTCAGAAGCATAAATGGCTCAGGGGGAGGCGCCAGAACAGATGGGCACAGGCAGTCTCCAAGCAGAGATGGAAGGTCATCAGCACAGAGATAAGGACTTCAAAGCCAGGCTACTCGAAAGGCGCTCCACCGCACAGGACAGCGCGTTCTGGGACTTGGGACCCATGGAGGAGGAGGACACTCACCTGCTGTGCAGCTTTGTCTGCAAGCAAAGCAAACTCCACGGACAGGCACCATGTGCTGAGGTACAGAGCAGCGCAGGAGGGCAGAGGGGTGGTGTCGGAACCCAAAGCACTGCAGGGACAGAACACACACTCACCTGCCTGTCCCTTCACTAGATGTGCACTCCCGGAGAGGCGGAACTCCAGGGCGGGGTCTGAGATTCTTGAAAGGTTAGGTGGGGTGGGGACGTTTACAAGTAGGTGAGAATCTAGGAAATCCATGCTATTGCCAAGACCCCAAGGCCTGAGTGCCCGGTATGTGGGGGTGGGGATGTGTTGGGGCTGGGGGTGGGCCCTACTATACCATAAAGAAAACTTGTTCTGCCCTTGGCTAACTTGCCAAGGCAAACAAGCTTTTTTATATTTGTGCTGGGTTAACATTGTCAACATGGGGGCAGATGAGGGTAGCATCATTCCCTGGTCTGGGATCCAAGACTGGATAGGAAAGAGAGAGAGTGAGCTGAGCACCAGCATTCGCCTCTCTCTGCTTCCTGACTGAGGACGCAGTGTGAACATCCACTTTACATTCCTGCTACTATGCCTGCCTTCTCCAGCATGACGGACTGTGTATGCTCAGACCATGAGCCAAAACTCAACCCTTCTTTCCTCCTTAAGTTGCAATCGCAGGCACTTTCTCACAGGGTGACAGGTACCAAAAGGACTGTATGAAGAAAACTCTGGGCGGAATGTAAAGACCCAGTCCTCTGTCTGACCCTATCCCACTCCCACACCAACTGGTCTACTTTTCCCCTTCCTGCAATGCAAAGGGTGAGGATGGTAACCAGACCCTGCCCCTGACCTGACTAATACCACAGTCCCTACAGAGTCACTTGCCTGAGCTCCTTCCCGAATATGAGAAGATCAGCAGCGTTGTCAATAGCCCGGGACGCAATCCGCTCAGCTCTGTCTCGAAGTTTGTAGAAGCTGTTGTAGACATTTCGAATCAGCTCCCGGCTCATGGCAAATTGAGTCTGGATGTCAGCTGGGAGGAAGTCCTGGAAAAAGATGGCAAGAAAAGAGACAGTGGCCTGCCGATTAGTCTCAGAGAGAAGACACCCTAAAACCTGTTTGCTCATCTGCCTCAAGCCGAACCCCGCTGCCAGTCTGTCCAACAAGGAAGGACAAGTGGTGGATAATGGCATGATCCCCTCCACCCAACTGAGGCGTCGTGAGGATCATCAAGGGTTAGCACTACCATTCCTCGGCTTAAGAGGGAAAAGAATAGCCAAAATGAGAAAACTACCTTGGCCCTAGCAGCCAGCTTACAGTTCGTGAACTCATCTCCCACGCACTGGGCCGCCTCCTTGAGCTTGTGCTGAACATCCTGAAAGAGGAAAGAGACAGCTTCACGCTCTCCTGCCAGCAATGACACCCGGCTGAGGAACAAGCGAGCTCCTTGGAAGTCCACCTGACACGGGAGCTACGCCTGGTGATGCTTGCCTGTGATCTCAGCACTGGAGACCCCGACAGGAGAAAAGAGAGTTCCAGGCCAGTCTAGGATACACAGGACCCTGCTTCAAGAAGGTGAGGCTGAGGAGATGCTTCAGAACCGCCCTGTAGCACAGGCATGAAGGCCTGATTCAGAATCCCCGGGTCCCACAAAAAAAAGCCAGATGCTGCCTCAGAAGCCCGTGACCCAGCACTGGGGAATGGAGACAGGTGGCTGGGGCTTTCTGGCTGTCAACATAACTCCAGGTTCAGTGAGCAACCCTGTCTCAAAGGAGTAAGGCAGAGAGTCATAGAACAAGATACCAGACGTCCTCCTTCAGCCTCCATACACGCACACGGGCATCCACATCTGCATCCCCACCACACACATACAGCACAGGCATGTGCATGTGTGCGTGTACACACACACACACACACACACACACACACACACACACACACACACACACACACTTAAAAGGGAGAGAGGAGAGGGAGCAGACAAATCCAAGCTTCCTTAGGAGTTTGGTGTGGTGGTGCATGCCTGTAATCCCAGAACTCAGAAGGTTGAAGCAGGGGGATTACTCCAAGTTCCAGTCTCTGTCTCAAAAAACATAGAAACAAATGCAGTCCTTTCTGAAGAGAAACTTGCTTTTGTGCATGTGCTGGTCCACCGGCATCCCAGAATCCAGAAAAATTCCCTTTGCTGTCTCACAGACTCTGAGACTCTGCTCAGGGTTGAACTGTAAGAAAAGCTTGACAGAAAGACAGTAGCACAGCAAGTTCCACCTGTGAGACAGAGTGAAGCCCTCTCCAAAACCAGAGTTCCATCTACAACAGGCCAGCATAAACCCCAGAGACAGACATGGGGCCACGACACCTTCCACACTCCGTGCAGCAGTGGATGGGGAGAGAGACTGCTTCCTGTGAATAGATCTTTAGGGTTAGGGTTCCGTAAGAACGCAGGAACGGGCTGGCAGGAAAGGAAAGACAGTGGGTACTCAGGCTCAGGCCAGGCCCTGTCATGTGGTCCTGGACAGAGGCCTCCCTGGCAAAGCCAAGACTTCAGATAAGGCAGAGCCACTTGGGAGACACAGAAACACATAGTGAGCAGCTAAGTCTTTGTGGAGAGCTTTAAGAAGGTTTCTAATTCTCTTTTACCAAAAAGGGAAACTGAGGAGAGGGACATCACAGACACACCCCGCCCATCCATGACAGACAGACATGAGAGCTTCCCATCACCATAGAGAGGGCTGTATACCCTCAGCACCTGATGCTTAGTCCTCTGCCTGGAGTGTAGGTGGCTTCCTGGTTCCACCTCATTCTGGATCAGAATTCAGCACCATTGCACCCCAGCTTGAAGGCCACACTAGGGTTAGGAGAGTCTCACTAGAGAGCAGGTAGGTGCCTACCATGCATGAGGCTCAAGGTGCAAAGGCAGCACCACAAAGAGAAACAAGGCTGCAAGCACTTACACTATCCACTGGAGGTGGAGAGTTAACTGGGGGGTAGGGGGTAGAGGGGTGACTTATTAAAAGCCTAGGACCTTCCCAAAGAGGCCGGCTGCCCATGGGGAAGTAAAATCAAGTACAAACACTAGGCTGGGTTAGATGGCTCAGTGGATAAGAGTATTTGCTGCTAGAGCATGGGAGTATGAGTCCGACTCGCCAGCCCATTTGAAAGGCTGCACATGGCCACAGGTACCGCTAACTCCAGTATTGTGGAAAACAGGGAGGGCTGGGGCTTGCTGGCTGCCAGCCTGGCTCCAAGTCCACTGAAAGACCCTGTCTCTAGAGAGTAAGGTGAGGAGGGATAAACAGGACACCTAACATCCTCTTCTAGGGTCAGTATGCACACACTGACAAGTACTCATGTATACACACCCCACACACACAAGCATACGAAACAAACTGTGCTGACTCCTGACTGCCCATGTCCCCTGCCCTGCAAGTGGGTAGGGCTCGGAAAGCCCCAGGTGCCCATTCAAGCAGAGGCTCCCCTCCCTGTCCTGCCCACCCATCACAGAAGCTGCTTACCTAGAAGGGTTGTGGGAACCTTCCACATACAATTAAGAACCCTTGGGCTCCCACCTGTTCACAGTGCTGTCTAGAGAGGACCAGGCCCTGATTCCTAACACAGGCACACACATTGTCTCACCCTGGACTCCACCATAAATAACCCCACGAAAGAAAAACTTCTCAATACGTGCACTAGAGCCAGAGCTACACAAAGCCTCCAGGTCACACAAGGAGGCCTCTTTAAAATGATGCCAGGCTGTACCTTAGAAAGAAGCCTTGTTTTGTCGATCACAAACAAATTCACTCTGAACATTCAAACGAGGGACAGGAGACAAGAGAAGTAACACAGGTTCACGGAATAAAATCTAGGCATGGGCTCCCAGAACTTGGGAGGCTGAGTCAGGAGGACTGTCTCCAGCATGAGCCCAGGCTGGGTCAGCCTGAGTGAGCGACCAGGTCTCAAATAAAAACAGAATGCAGCTAGAGACTCAGACCCCAGAATTCCACCCCGGACGGGACCAAGGGATACACTTACTGAGCCACTGAAGGAGAGGAAGAGCTTCAGGAGCACATCCTCAGAGAAGGGCGGGTGCCGGGCCACCAGGTTGATGAAGCGCTTCAGGGCCCTCCGGCGGCCCTCGATGAACTCCCTGTCGGCTGGAGGAGAATACAGGGTCACCACACGGTCAGCAGGGCCCCCACTCAGAGCAGGCTTCCAAGCAACTCACCCGAGGCTAAGAACACGGGGCAACAGAGCTCCCAAACACACCTGGGTGCAGGGATGGCCAGGTCTGTCAGTGTCAACGGAAAACACTGGGAGTGGGGCGTGTGACACATCTGTGTAGCTAGCTAGCACTCAGAAGACCGAGGAAAGAGGACTTCAGCTGGAGTACAGCCTGAGCTATAGAGTGTCTGAGGCCAGACTGGCCACAAAGTAAGACCCTATCCTAAACAAAAGCAACTGGGAACCATAAAACTCCCCACAGCCATCTGCGAGAAAGGCAACTTAGGAGGGTGTGGCTGAAGCACCTTGCTCTAAGACTGGCTTTAATGTGCTGATACTGCAACTCAGACTCCCAGTCTGGTGGCAACGGCCTTTAATTTCAGCACTTGGGAGGCTGAAGCAGGAAGGCCGCAATCTCAGTGAGCTCCAGGCTTATCAGAGCTCATCAGAGTGAGAGCCTGTCACACAAATACTAAAAGTCAAGTGTGGTAGCACAGGCTTTTAATCCCAACACTCGGGAGGCAGAGACCAGCCTGCTCTAAATAAATAGCAAGTTCTAGTGCAACCTGGTCTCAAACCAAGTCAAAAAGGAAAAAGA
This sequence comes from Rattus rattus, assembly GCF_011064425.1. Lineage (NCBI taxonomy): Eukaryota > Metazoa > Chordata > Mammalia > Rodentia > Muridae > Rattus > Rattus rattus. The sequence continues at coordinate 12,838,035 of NC_046169.1, read as the reverse complement.
AAAATTCAGTGACATAAGGCCCACCCCACCCCACCTAACCCTCCAGGCGTCCTCCACCAGGGAGCTCTCGGAAATGTGAGTCAGGTGACTGTTTGCTGAACCTCCAGGCGCTCATTAGCCCTGACAGGACAGAACCAGCTCGGATGCAGGCACTGGTCTCTTCCTGACAGTCCATCTTCCAACTCCCACTGGATACAACATACCTTGTCAGTGAGGAGCAGGGGTGTCCCAGAGGCCAGTCAGCAGCAGCTGAGCCACCCAGTGTGAATAAGCAGTGAGGAGCTTCAGGACGGTAGCTGTAACTCTACATAAAACCCGACCGGCCCTGCAGCCTGACTGATGTAGCCCAGACCGACCTGGAACTCACGATCCTCCTGCCTTGGCCACCCGGATTAGGCTGCCCATTTAACGGTTTATAGTGATTGTCAACTTGATAAGATCTAGAATCACCAGCTCCTAGCTTGTGTGTGAGTGAGTTTCTAGATTAGATTAATTGAATCGGGAAGACACACCCTAAAGGTGGCCAGCTTCATTCCTTTGTCTGAGGTCCAGCAATGAAGAAAAAGCAAAAAAAGAACTGAGCTCCCATCTCTCTTCCTGGCTGTGGATGCCATGTGAGCAGCTGCCTCAGACTGCTCCTGTGGCCCTGGCTTTCCCTATGACAACTGCACCTTCCTTCCTTAGTTGCTTTGGTCTGACATTTTATTACAGCAACAAATGTGCCAATCAAGTTTCATTGGGGTTCATTTGCAGTTGATAAGAAAGATGCTGTGATGGCTGGCACCCTACAAGAAGCAGGTCTGATCCTAGTAACCCCATGCATAGCCCAAAGCACCCTGCAGGGGCAACACTGGGGCCAGAAAGCACCTGAGGCTGGCCACCCTCCGAGTAGGGCTCTGACCTCAGGAGGGCCAAGGTGCCTGTGCACTGCAGCCCTCCTACCTACCCCCTCCTAGAACATAAGCTGCAGCATCCTGGGCTACAGTGGGCCCACCCAGCAACATGCCAGCAACCAGGAGTGCAGCTTGCTTCCACTAACTGGGCCTCCCTGTGCCTTGCCTTACCTCCCAGCACTCTCTTGGGTGGAAGGGCTGGTACCATGCGGTACGGGAACTTGTGAAGCAGCACTTCATGGAAGACCACGAAGTCATTGTAGCGTCTGTACACGGAGGACTTGAAGCGCTATAAAATAATAAGCAGGACATCAGCAACTACACAACTTCTTCTAGGAAGATGCTTTACCTCTGAGCCACGCCTCCAGCCCCTCACTGGGGGATTCTAGGCAGGAGCTTTACCACTGAGCCACGCCTCCAGCCCCTCACTGGGGGATTCTAGACAGGTGCTCTACCACTGAGCCACACCCCCAGCCCTCACTGGGGGATTCTAGGCAGGGGCTCTACCACTGAGCCACGCCTCCAGCCCCTCACTGGGGGATTCTAGGCAGGAGCTTTACCACTGAGCCACACCCCAGCCCCTCACTGGAGGATTCTAGGCAGGGGCTCTACCACTGAGCCACACCCCAACTCTCTTTTTACTTTTTGAAATCTAATCTAACAAAGCTGCCCAGGCTGGCCTTAAACTCACATTGTATCACGAGCTGACTTTTAAGTTCAACTCTCTTGCCTTTCCCTACCAGGTTACTAGAAGTCCACCTCTGCCATCAGCCCTCTTTGCCTCCTCCCACCATGCAACAGAACTCACAGGAGCAATGTTATGAAATTCCTCACCCTCTCTCCCCATCTTTTTTTTTTTTTAAATTTATTTATTTAATGTGTATGAGTACACTGTACACTATCGCTGTCTTCAGAGCCCCCAGAGGAGGGCATCAGATCTCATTACAGATGGTTGTGAGCCACCATGTGGTTGCTGGGAATTGAACTCAGGACCTCTGGAAGAGCAGTCGGTGCTCTTAACCTCTGAGCCATCTCTGCAGCCCCCCTCTCTCCCCATCTTTCTGCCAAAAGTAAAAGTTCTAGAATTCTACACAGAAATATAAATTATAGCTCTTATTCCTTTACTCTCTTACCCTCTTACTCTCTTCTCACTCTGCCCCTTCTTTCCCCACTCCACTCCACGCTCTCTCCAAGAGCTGAAGGCCAGCCTCTTCCCTCCCCACCCTGCCTTTCTTTGTCTCTACTCCCTCAACTCCCCTCCCCATGCCCTAAATAAACTCTATTCTATACTATTAAAAAAATACAAATTATAATGTTTGCATAGCTCTCTGTCATGATGAGACTTCTTCACTGCTTGGTCAGGTATAACCCTGCTCTTAAAAAGTAATGCATATGGCTGAGGAGATGACAAGGTAGGTACAGTGCTCACTACACAAGCATGAGGCCCCAAGTTCAGATATCCAGCATCCAGGTAAAAGCCAGGTATGGGGGTTGGGGTTTAGCTCAGTGGTTAGAGCGCTTGCCTAGGAAGCGCAAGGCCCTGGGTTCAGTCCCCAGCTCCGAAAGAAAAGAACAAAAAAAAAAAGCCAGGTATGGTAGTGTGTGACACTACCTATAACCCTAGCATTGAGAAATAAAGACAGATCCCAAGAAGAAAAATATATATATATATATAACAGAAAAAAAAGCCTGCAAGGAGGGGAAAAAACAAGCAGGAGGCTCACCAGGAGGTAGTACAGCTTCCCACATTTAGTGTGCCAGGCCCAGTTACAAGGACTGCTTCACTGCAGTCAAGAACCCTCTCCCCCAAGTCCTCACAGCTTCTACAGATTAGCAGATGGAAATGCTATCCGGGAAGCATCCCTGAGGGAGACCTTCCAGCTCAGCCCTGCACCCCAACTCCAGGTGCAGCCCAGGCTGTGCTTCTCAGAAGTGTATGGGCCCTGTTCTGCCCCTGCAATTCCCACACACTGAGGACAATACAGGACCAGAAGATGGTGTCAGCTATGAACTACACTATTACAGGACATATAGCAAAACTGCTAAATCCAGTCTAACAGGAGCAAGATACCCAAAATGCATGGAAGAAGGAGCAAAATGACCAAGAAATCTGGTTCCTTGGGGATACCACAAGCTGCTGATCACCAAACCAAGCCTGTCCCAACAGACAGATGAACAGGTGAACCCCGACATTTGGGTCAAGGGCATGAGTTTGACCTCCCCTTAAATGGAAGACAGGGTTGAAACCCAGATCCCACTGGTCTGATGTTCTGATCACAGGAGATTGCCAATGTGGAAAACCAGCACTGGGCCAATGGCACTGCACTGCAGGCATGCACTCTAGAGACAAAAAGACTGTAGCTGGGCATGGTGGCAAACACCTATCATCCCGGTATTTAGGAAGCAGAGGAAGGCAAATCTCTGAGAGTTCAAGGCTAGCCTGAGATATATGAGACCCTATCACAAATAAGTAAATAAATAAATAAAGAAATAAATAATCGATCTTTTTTTCAAAGGATTTCTGGTACCTCAGGCCTATAATCCTGGAACTCAGGTGGCCAGGGCACTAGAATCGCTATAAGTTCAAAGTTAGCCAGGGTTATATAGCAAGATCCTGTATAAGAAAAAGAGAGACAGGCAGGCGGGCGGGCAGGCAGGCAGGCAGGCGGGCAGGCGGGCAGGCAGGCAGACAGACAGATTAGGTAAGATTCCTAAGAAAGATTGCAGTCAAAGGATGAACCTGAGAGAGGCCTAGCTGAGTCAGAAGCAGCTCTAGGCACCAGCAGCTATTTAGAAGCTGGCTGGCCAGCTCACCAGCATCATCGGGTACTGGGTCACCCCCTAAAGCCAGCCAGACCCCTCTCCCACCACCCTGCCCAAGGCTGTTCTGTGGCTCCCCCACTACAGCACACTGGGTCCCAGGTACCTGGCTGGAAACCTCGTACTCCACATGCTTAAGGAACAGGCCCTTCTTCTCAGGGATGAGCTCCACCTGCACCGTGTCCTTGGCCAGCAGCTCCTGCAGGGTGTAGGACAGCAGCAACGGATTCCCCTGAGGCATCTGCATTCGCCTGGGGTCCAGGTTCCTCCACTCGGTGACCTGGGATGTTTGTGGGCCTGAGAGAAACAAGGTAGGTGACAGGTTAGGACAGTTAGCTGCTCAGGGAGTGGGGCCTCCCTGTTGCCTGTGCCAGCTCAGCACGTGGACTCTGGCCACTGTCACACTCCCACACCAGACCCACCCCTTCCCGAAGCTACAGTACCCAGAAGAATCCCTGCAGGAGGCTTCAGCTGTGTGAATGGGTGAATTCATGGAGGAGGATTACAGCACAGTTAAGATGGGAGGGAATGCTTGCAACTTAACAACAGGCAAACGACGTATAAAGCCATTCCTCCAGCCGGGCAGTGGTAGCTCATGCCTTTAATTCCAGTACCTGGGAGGCAGAGGCAGGTGGATCGCTGTGAGATTGAGGTCAGCCTGGTCTACAGAGTGAGTTCCAGGCCAGGGCTATACAGAGAAAACCTGTTTTGAAAACCAAAAACAAACTAAAATAAAACAAAACTTCTAAATAACTAATGGCTAGAAAATTCTGAATATACAGAATAAACTAAAAGCATTCTGCTCAAGGGGCTGGGCTGATGGCTTAGGTAAAGCACTCGCCATTCTAGTGTGAGGAGTTAATTCCCCAGAACCCACAGAGAGTTGAACTAGAAGCGCAAGTCTGTGATCCTGGCACTGCACAGAGAGATGGAGGGCAGAGATAGCAGAACGGAGGCTTGAAAGCCAGCTAGTTCATAGTGTACATCACTGATGAGGCCCTGTTCAAACAAGGTGGAAGGTGAGCACTGGACTGGAGGCTGTCCTCTGGTTCCACTTGGACAACGGCATGCATACATCCACACCCACACCCAGGATAGTAAATACAGATATGTATGCATATGCATGTGTATATATATACATACATACACTGAATAATGGTGCCTGGGTCTGGTGGGAGAACTTTTCTCCTCCAGAAGTGAGAAAGTGCAGATTTATTTTTTGATTAGGCACATGTGTGTGTTTGTAAGGGGTTTGTGCCTCTGAGTGGGTGAAGGGAAGAAAAGGCTGTTGGATCCCTTGAAGCTACAAGCAGTTGTGAACTGCCCAAGTGGATACTAACCACCAAACCAGGGTCTTCTGCAAAAACAGCAAGTACTCTTGAGACCACACCATTCTCCAGCCCCTGGGTCTATTATTTTAAGTCATGGAACTGGATTAACTGAGAGTTGCGCCTCTACATAGGTGCAGAGAACTGAATGAATACAGGGCCTCAGCTAGAGCGACCAGTGCTCTTAACAAGTAAGATTTCTCTCCAGTCCCAAAGTGTCTGCCTTAGTTACTGTTCTATTGCAGGAAGAGACACCATGACCAAGGCAACTTATAAAAGAAAGCATTTAAGGGGTAACTTGCTTGCAGTTTCAGGGGGTGAGTCCATGACCATAATGGGGGGAAGTATGGCGGCAGGCAGGCAGGCGAGCAGTAGCTGACAAAAACTTACATGTTGTAATAATAACCCCTAGGCAGAGAAAAAGCCAACTGGAATTCTGTGGACTTTTGAAACCTCCAAGCCCACCCCTTGAGACACATCTTCTCCAACAAGGCCACACCTCCTAATCCTTCCCAAATAGTTCTACCAACTGGGAACCAAGTATTCAAGTATATGGGCCTATGGGGGCCATTCTCATTCACACTACCACAGGGCCTTAGAACATTTCCTAGCTCATGATTTTGGAGACTGGGAAGCAGAAGGCTGAGGGGCAGAGAGATGAAAACACTGGGCTGGTGGGCCCGAGTGATACTTTGGGTACTAGAAAACCCTCAAGTCAGATCAAACGGCCAACTTTTTTATTAAAACCACAGAAGTCTAAAGACAGGGCAGACACAGTGGCACGCACCTGTAATCCCAGCACTTAGTGGAGGTAAGAGGATCAGGATTTCAAGGAGAGTGATTGACTGATTGATTGATTGATTGATTGATTGATTGATTAGATGATGTAGACAAGATGTGGTGGTGCACAGTGATAATTCCAGCACTCAAGAGGCTGAGGCAGGAGGATCCTCATTTCTAGCCCAGCCTGACTACATAAGGAGACCTGGTCTCAAAAAATGAAACAAAATAACACACGTGCATAATAGTGGTAGTAATAATAATTAATAATAGTATAAAAACATGCCTATAATTCCGGAATCTCAGAGGCAGAGGCAGGACAAGCACAGCCTGGGATACAGTGTGACACCTTATCTCAAAACACAATGCCTGGTGAGAAACAGCAAGGTAATACAAATGACATGAGGATAGAAAACGAGTGGACCAGAAGAAAGGTCAGAAGCAGAGGGGCAACCAAGGTCTATTAAGAGATATTTTTTTCCAGACCCCATTACCTTAGCCCTGGCTGGCAGGAAATCAAAACACAGACCAGTCTAGCTGTGAATTCAGCAAATGCTCACCTGCCTTGGCCTCCCAGGTGCTGGAATCAGAGCTGTGAGCCACTGTGCCCAGCTGAATCTTTTTCAAAGTTCTCCGTTAAGCATGCATTTATCATCATGATTTCACCAAAGATTAAGATAAGGCAGTCCTCTCAGACAGTCAGAGACCTCAGTAATAATTAGCAAAGGATCACATGTGGGTGAAGAATGCAAACTTTGAACACAGCAGAATCTAAAAGTCAGACCTCTAAAATATCCACTAAAGCACAAACAGCACCCTAACCCTTGGCTTCTCTCAAACACCCTCGAAAGCCAGGCGTCAGGGTGCATGCATGTGACCCTGGGCACACTCAGGAGTTAGAGGCACAGAGGAGCAAGAGTTCATGCAGGGCAGTGGTGGTTCATGCCTTTAATCCCAGCACTCCACTCCACTCCACTCCACTCCACTCCACTCCACTCCACTCCACTCAGGAGGCAGAGGCAGGGGCAGAGAGGCAGGGGCAGAGAAGCAAGGGCAGAGAGGCAGGGGCAGAGAAGCAAGGGCAGAGAGGCAGAGGCAGAGAGGCAGAGGCAGAGAGGCAGAGGCAGAGAGGAGAGGCAGAGGCAGAGGCAGAGAGAGAGGCAGAGGCAGAGGCAGAGGCAGAGGCAGAGGCAGAGGCAGGCAGATCTCTGAGTTTAAGGCCAGCCTGGTGCACAGCCAGGGCAACATGGAGAAACTGTCTCAAATAACAAAACAAAACAGAGTTTGCGACCAGCTTGGGCTACATAGACCCTATTTCAAATTATGATGAAAGGGACTAATAAAATGATTCAACAGGTATGGTGCTTGCCAAGCCTGATGGCCTACTAAGTGGTGCCTACTAAGTGGTGAAAGGGAGAACCAACTCCCTTAAACCATCTGACTTCCGCAAGCATACTGTAGCTTGCACACACATGCCAACCCATACAATTAAACTGAAAAGTAAAAACACAGTTGACTAGAGACCAAGGAAACAGCCCAGTCAGTACTTGCCATGTCCACATAAGAACCTAACTTTCATTCCCCAGGACCCATGACTTCAGGCCAGGTATGGTGGCACACACTAATAATCCCACCTGGCAAGGCACAGACAGAAGGACCCTGGCATTGACTGTAGACCGGCAGGTCTACCCTAGCCTAATCAACAAGTGCTAGGCTAATGAGAGACTCTGTCTCAGACAGTGTGTACAGTGGTTTGAATACATCTGGCCCACATAGACTCATATGTCTGAATGCTTAGCCCACAGAGAATGACACTATTAGGTGGTGTAACCTTTTTGGAGTGGGTGTGGCCTTGTTGGAGAAAGTATGTCAGTGTGGTGGTTGGCTTTGAGGTCTCCTATGCTCAATCTCCACCCAGTGTGAAATTGCAGTTTTCTCCTGGCTGCCTTTGGATCAAGTATAGAACTCTTAGCAACTCCAGCGCCAAGTCTGCCTCCACAATACCAAGCTTCCTGCCATGATGATAATGGACTGAACCTCTGAAACTATAAGCCAGCCCCAATTAAATGTTGTCCTTTATAAGAGTTGCCTTGGTCAAAGTGTCTCTTTTCAGCAATGGAACCCTAAGACATTGTTTCTGAGAATGACATACGTGAGGTTGTCCACTAGAATGCACTGTGCACGCACAATCATATATACATACAAAAAAACAGGACCTCAAAAGACAGGAACACTTGGGACTAGAAAGGTGACTCTGATGAATACCTGCTGACCTTGCAGAAGACCTGAGTTTGGTTTCCAGCACCCACATGGTGGCTCCTAACAGATGTAATGCCCTCTTCTGGCCTGCATAGTCACCAGACATACACATGGTACACAGGGTACACAGGCAAAGCACATGCATAACAAATACATCTATGAAAATAAAAGTAAATAAATAAAAACAGGACTAGCAAGATGGCCAGGAGATACAGGCACAGGCCAACAAACCCGGAATTCACATAAAAGTAGGAAAAAGTTGACTCCTAAAAGTTGCCCCCTCACCTCCACACATGAACATGCAACATACAATAAATACACATCTTAAAGTATGTCAAGGCGGAAGAACACTAACACCACCCAAGGTAACCTCTGCAACTACACACACCTGTGCACACACGTTTGAACACAACATGAGCACACACACATAAGTGAGGAGACAAGGAGTAAAGAGGGAGGGCATGCAAATATTAAAGCCACGCTTCTATGAATAAAAAGACCCAAATGTCCTCACAGCTCTCCTCCGAGGCACCAACCACAACACAGTATGACCCCGGGTATTAATCTGCTAAATTTGGGGGCCTGCTGGATCCCAACACTCGTTTGTGAGCCACCACGTGGGTTCTCTGCAAAAGCCGTAGGCACTCAACTGTGGAGCTACTCTCCAGCCCCTCAAAAGAGACTTACACATCTGTGATCCCAGAACTTCCAAGGCAGAGGGACACGTATGAGATAAGGGTCACCCTGGGTTACATACCCAAACTGTCTCAAAGCAAAAAAGTTGTTTTGGACAGCGTCACTGTCACAAGTACACCATACGCAGCAGTAAGGACAAGAACAAGAATCTGGATTCTTTGGGATGAGCAATGAGCATCTTAACCCTTACCTTTCTCAGTGTCCGTGGCCACTAGAGACAGAGATAAACTGGGTACTACCCCAGCTCCACAGAAATAAGAAGAGCAGATGAGAAAGCAGCCAGGCTGAGGCATTGAAAGGTAAAGGCAAGCTCTGACAGAAACATCTGGTGGAAACCAGCCTCCCTATTCCAGTAGATATGTGGGCCAGCGAGTGACCAACCCGAGCGCAGTATTGATCGCTTGCAAACTGGACATAAAGCGTCAGGCACAGGGGCTGGTGAGATGGCGCAGCAGGTAAAACCACTTGCTTCCAAGCCTGAGCACTTTAGTTTGATCCCTGGGAGGGAACACCTCTCAAGCTGTCCTCGGACTGCCACAGTGCACAGAGGCACATGTGTTCCCCCGCATGAACAAATGAATAAATGTAATTTAAAAAATTCTATAATCCCAGAACTCAGGAAGCAGAGGAAACAGAATTCAGATTTTGAGGCCAGCAAGATTTTTGACCAACAGCAAGACCCAATATCAACACACACACACACACACACACACACACACATACACACGCGCGCACAGAGGAGCGCTTACCACCCAGCTGGCCTACAGCACTTATGCAGAGAACACAGCAAGAATTCTTGCAGTCCCTCCATCGTCCCCTAGAAGGTCCCACCAACTTCATGTGCTCCCTGCTTTAACCATTCTGGAACAAATTGCTTTACTGTGGGGTTCTCAGCTGGCAGGCAGTGTGCCTCAGAATTAAATGACACAGCGGAGCTGAAAATAGCTGGTGAAAATAAAACACTCAATAAACGTCACCGACTTCCTTCCAGATTTATTACTCTCCAGTCTGAAAGCATTTTGTGAAGTCACCAACAAAAACTTCAAAAGTGTTCCACCAGAAGCCATGACTGGTGGTACATCCTGCTCTCAAAATGAGCTACTTGGGAAGAAGCTCAATCAGAAAGATCACAAGTTCAAGGCCAACCTGGAAAAATACAATGAGTTCAAGGCCAGTCCTATCTCAGAAAGTAAAAAGTAGGCTGGGAATATAGCTCTAGTAGAATGCTTGCTTAGAATCCCCCTAGTGAGGGGCTGGGGTGTGGCTCAGTGGTAGAGCCCCTGCCTAGAATCCCCCAGTGAGGGGCTGGGGTGTGGCTCAGTGGGAGAGCCCCTGCCTAGAATCCCCCAGTGAGGGGCTGGGGCGTGGCTCAGTGGCAGAGCCCCTGCCTAACATACACAAAGCCCTGAATTCAATATTCAGTACTAAATTAGTCCAAAGGGTTCAGCGGCAAACAGGATCTCCCCAATAAACCATGCCACAGTCCTTTCCCTCCTTTGCAAATGCTGACTCCAGCACAGCAGTCCCAGTCAGAAGACTTCCTGCAAGGTGTACTGAATACACTGGGACAGAGCTCAGTGCCGTCCCCTGCACATGCTGCTGCTAGGAAGGCTAGCCCAGACCAGCTCAGGACCATACCACTCCATGTTCGTAGGATAGACATCCTTCACCACGGAAAGCTCTCTTAGAACCATCCCAGGTGCCATGTGACTGCTTCCTATAGGCTGAACCTAAGCACTGCTGTCTGAACCCACATGAGATTCAGCCTACTGGCATGGTTCCCTGGAGGGAAAGAGGCAGGGCCCTGCCCTCTCCAGGATCCTAAATGATGACTGGGACTGGCTGCCAGTCCATGGATTGCCTGTAACTAACCCCAATAAACTCAACTGGTTTTGCAAGCTTGGCTCAGATGGTATCATTCTTTTGGCTGGTCAGTGCCCTCCCAATAACCAACAGCAGCTCCTATGGCTGGGCTGGGCATGGTGGCAAACATGTTCAGTCCCAGCATTTGGGAGGCACAGACAGGTGGAGCTCTGTGAGTTTGAGGCCAGTCTGGTCTATACAGTGAGTTCCAAGATAGCCAAGGCTACATAGACCCTACCTCAAAAAATAACCAGGGCTGGAGAGATGGCTCAGTGGTTAAGAGCACTGACTGCTCTTCCAGAGGTCCTGAGTTCAATTCCCAGCAACCACATGGTGGCTCACAACCATCTGTAATGGGATCTGATGCCCTCTTCTGGTGTGTCTGAAGTCAGTGACGGTGTACTCACAGATATAAAATAAATATTAAAAAAATAATAATAATAACCAGACAAAGAAGGTCCTAGTTCCTATGTCTTCCCCAGAGAAAGTCTCACTGGCCAACAGGACACTTGATGTTCTCAAAGAGGTTGTGAGTATCTTCTGTCTTGGTGGCAGAAGGAACCAAGTGCTCCTTCCTGTAGACTCCAAGCTCAGTGATCTACAACTCTAAGAGGCCAGCCTCAGCTGTCAGTTCACCACACAGGGGGATAAGGAAGGTCAGTGATGGAAGGCAGAGGTCCAGAGCTCAGGACTCCAAACTGGAGCTACATTAATCACCTGGCAGGCTTGTTCACGCAGAAGGCCGTCGCCACCATTCCCCACCCGCTCAGAGATTCCGAGCCTCCAGGACCAGGATGAGCATTCCACATAAATTCCTAGGCACTGTCGTTTTGCTGGCCCCAGGGCCATGCATAGACTGAGAACCAACCAGTGTCAGGGACAGACAGATGTAAATTAAGACCATGCCTACACATATTCCCAACATGTGACAGTGACCAGATGCTCCTAAACGCTTTAGGGTCTTAATTTTCAAGATCGGGAAAAATAACAGCACCGTGTCAGAGTACGACTGCATGAACAAGAAATGAAATGGAGGCGCCTGACGTGGCGGTTCCTATCTGGGACCCCCGCACTGAAACCACTAAGACAGGAGGATGGCAAGTTTAAGTCCTGACTAGGCCACAGAGTGAGTTCAAGAGCAACCCAGGTAACTTGATGAGAAACTGTTGCCAAAGTAAAGACAAAGCTGAGGATGTAGCTAAGCAACAGAGCACTTACCCAGAATCCCCCATGAGGGGCTGGGGCACAGGAAATGCTGACTCTAAGACCTTAGTCACATAGCAAGATCCTGTGTCAAAGATGGACGGGGGCTCTAAAGGGTAGCTAATGGAGTGGGAAATACCTTCAGTATTCAGCATGCAGATTCCTTCTCAAGTTTATGAAACTATTTAGCAAGTTCTGAAACTATTTAGCAAGTTCTCTGGAGGCTGGAAAACTGATCGGTCAGCGGTTAACAGTGTTACAAGTTCAATTCCCAGCACCCGCATGATGACTAACAACCACTTGTAACTGAAGTTCCAAAGGATTCAACTCCCTTTCCTTGCTTCTACAGGTACCAAGCGTGTACCCAGTGAGCATCCACACATGTTGACAAAATATTCACGTGTATAAACATTTTCTTCAGTTTTAATAAAATTGAAATAAACAGAAACCTCGGAGCTGAGTTCTGAAATAAACAAGTTGTCCTCAGGAAACGGGAGCAGCAGTTTCCTCATCCTTATCGACCACAGCCTCAGGAATGACAATTCAGCAGCTCGGAAGCCAGGAGACAGCAGGACGTCCCTGAGATGCAGGAAGCAGCAGTCTTCCATCTACAGGCCACAGGCTCCAGCCCAGGTTCTTTCCTGACTCGGACAGGCCCCTGCTTCTGTGTGGGCGCTAACTAATGGCACCGCTCTCCTGTTTCTGTCCGTCCCATTGCTGGGGCTAAAACCCAGAGTCCCGCATGCTAGGCAAGCACTGTACCACTGAGCCCTGGTCTGACGCAGAGCAACTTCAGACACGGGGCATAAGGAACGTGCACCTCAGTTCAGAGGCTGAGGCAGGAGGACTTGTGAATCCAGGAGTTTGAGGCCAGTCTGTAGCACGCAGATAATAAGATTCGATCTCCAAAGAAGCAGAGCTGGGAGGAAACATCCTTGGCACGTCTGGAGTCCTGGATTCCTCTCCAGCACTGCAGGACAGGGAAAGGAGGAAGCCCTTGCATAGCCTTCATATGACTTCCAGCTCAACTCCTCCTCCGCAGCCCGTACTGCTCCATATGGACGGCTATGCAAATAGCAAGTGTTTCCACATGTCTACAGAACGTGTCTTCACAACAAAACTGCCTAAACCCCTAGCTGCTCAAGTAGTCACTAATAACACTTTTTCATTCGGTCTGTTCAATTTTTTTTTTTCTTTTTGGCTAAATGTCTTTGAAATGTCTCTATGGTTGTTCTAATCACAAAGTATTTCAAACACCCAAAACAACAGAAAAAAGGCACGTGGATGGTGGCACATGCCTGCAATCCCAGCACTTGGGAGGCTGAGGCAAGTGGATTCTCAAATGCCCCAAAACATAAAAAAAAAAACTACCGCCAGGCGGTAGTTGGGAGATGGTGCATACCCTCAATCCCTGGAAGAAGTGGCAGCCAAATGGATCCCTGAGTTCAAGACCAGCCTCATCTACATAAAGTACAAGGCTAACAAAGGCGAGAGAGAAAGATGCCGTGTGGTTTTGGTTTTTAAAGTAAGAAATGACAGGCTAACATTTCATCACCATGGGACACATCTCTCACAGGCTGACCTAGTCTCTTTTGTACAGTGAAGTCAAGAACCCAGGTTCCAACCTCCTCCCTCAGCTTGAGGCTCCCAAGTTACACAGTGACAGCCTGTCCCACGGATCCTACCATGCAGCTATGGCCCGCTGTCCACTCGCTCCATGCCTGCTGGGCATCTGGGTGGTTCCACTGCCAATCTATGACACATGGCACCACTGAAAATGTTCCAGAACATGGCTTTTTGTGGACATATGGTGCATGCACTTCTGTTGGATACATAACACAGGCGTGGAGTGTATGTGCCGGATCACAGCACTTGCATATGCTCCGTTCAGTAAATATTTCCAGTTTTCCAAAGTGACTCAGCCAATCTACACCCCCTCAAGCAACAGGCCCAGCTGCCTCTCACTTGGACCAATGCTCAGTATTTTCTGTCCTCCTTCCCTCAGTCTAAAAGACATATACCTCTTTCAAAACTTATAATCAACTAATTTACAGGCTTTTCTTTATTAAAAATTTAACACAAAGGCTCACAGATGGTAAGCTAATACCATACCACCAAGCCACACCCCAGCCCCTCACTGGGGGATTCTAGGCAGGAGCTCTACCACTGAGCCACGCCCCAGCCCCTCACTGGGGGATTCTAGGCAGGTGCTCTACCACTGAGCCACACCCCAGCCCCTCACTGGGGGATTCTAGGCAGGGGCTCTACCACTGAGCCACGCCCCAGCCCCTCACTGGGGGATTCTAGGCAGGGGCTCTACCACTGAGCCACACCCCAGCCTCTCACTGGGGGATTCTAGGCAGGTGCTCTACCACTGAGCCACACCCCAGCCCCTCACTGGGGGATTCTAGGCAGGTGCTCTACCACTGAGCCACACCCCAGCCCCTCACTGGGGGATTCTAGGCAGGGGCTCTACCACTGAGCCACGCCCCAGCCCCTCACTGGGGGATTCTAGGCAGGTGCTCTACCACTGAGCCACACCCCAGCCCCTCACTGGGGGATTCTAGGCAGGGGCTCTACCACTGAGCCACACTCCCAGTCATTCACTGGGGGATTCTAGGCAGGGGCTCTACCACTGAGCCACACCCCAGCCCCTCACTGCGTGATTCAATGCAGGGGGTCTGCCACTGAGCCATTCCCCTCATCCATGTTTTTACTTTTCGTTTGCAGACAAGGTTTCATTCATAAGATTCCCAGGCAGGGGCTGGAGAGCTGGCTCGGAGATTAAGAGCATTTGCTCTTCCGGAGGTTTTGAATTCAATTCCCAGCAACCAGATAATGGCTCTTAACCATCTATAATGAGATTTGGTACCCTCTTCTGGGTCGCAGGCATGCATACATACAGGCAAAATGCTGTATACATAAATAAATCTTAAAAAAAAAAAAAAAAAAAAGATTCCCAGTCAGGCCTACAAGTTTCAAGTTGTACTCAACCCTTGAGTAGCTACGAGTATCTAGTGTAATTCCTGGGCTTACTACAATCCTTTTGTCTGTGTCCAGTCTTATGAAGATGGAGTCCTCACAGCAGGGGACATCACTGGGCTTCACTTAGGCAGGCCTATCAACTGGTCTCTGCTACTATAAAAGGCATGAACAGCCTCAAATAGAACACATTCTGCTATGGTTTCACTCAGTACCTAGGATAGTCTATGGAATCACAAGCTAGTTTTTCTGCCTGTGGGACTGATGCCAGATTCCTAATGGTAAAGTATTAGACAAGATGCCCTCAAAGATCCTGTTCATGGGAGGACCAAGTACTCCCCTGAAACACAGTGGTGGGGGAAACCCCTCATTATGTTAAAAGAGGAAACTAAGGGGGCATGTGGGTCAGTGGGTCGAGTGCTTGCCTAGCATGCACGAAGCCTTGGGTTCCATCCCCAGTACCGCACCAACGAAGAGTGAGCCATCCAGCAGGAGCCCCAGACCAGCCTGGGCTACCTGAGACCCAGGCCTTAGCCCTGTCTCCTCTGCCCAGAAGGCTCACCACCCTGCCCCCCCACCAAACCCTTACAGGGCTGAACCAACTTCCTACCCTCCTCAGGAGCCTCGCTGTGAGCATTGCTTCCTCTGTGGCATTTTTTATTAGCGGTGGCTGTGGTTTGCAACATCTAGGCCCCTAGCACATCCTAAGGTAAAGGTTTTGTTTATTGCATCTCCTGACGGCTGTGTGGTTCTCCTAAGACCACAATCTCTGCAAGGTGGTCTGCAGTCACCATGTTCAGACACTGTCCCAGGCACTAATAGTGACGGGCTAAGGACGTGGCTCTATCCATAAAGCACTTGCCTTAGAAGTGTGAGGATATGATCCCCAGAACATGTAAATGCCAAGTGCCCACAGAGGACAGCCACTATAACCCCATCGTCTAGAAGGCCGAGACAATTCCCCAGAGCAAGGTGGCTAGCCAGACTAGGCAGAACAAAGAATTATTTGACCTCAGTACTGAAAGGGAATGGGTGGGGGAACCAGCTGGAGAGAGGGTTGAGTCAGTGAAGTACTTCTGGTAAGAATAAGAACTTAAGGGCTGGAGAGATGGCTCAGTGGTTAAGAGCACAGGCTGCTCTTCCAGAGGTCCCGAATTCAAATCCCAGTAACCACATGGTGGCTCACAGCCATCTGTAATGAGATCTGATGCCCTCTTCTAGTGTGTCTGAAGACAGCTATAGTGTACTATATTTACAATAAATAAATTATTTAAAAAAAAAAGAATAAGAACTTAAACTTGATCTCCAGCACTGAGAGGGAATGGCAGGTCCACACCATTGGTCACCTTGAGAGGTGATCTCTCAGCCAACAAGGCCATGTCCCAAGGGAAAAAAGAAAAAAGGAAAGGATGTGACACATGAGAACAAGAGCTGGTACCCATATGCACATGCAGACAAGCATATGTACAAACACAGAACACACACACAGCTATAGACACAAACAGGTATACACATGGGAACAAAACATTTAAAAAACTTTATTTTAAGGGGTTGGGGATTTAGCTCAGTGGTAGAGCGCTTGCCTAGCAAGCTCAAGGCCCTGGGTTCGGTCCCCAGCTCCGAAGGAAAAAAACAAAAAAACAAAAACTTTATTTTAGGTATTTGTTTCCATGTGCATCTGTGCACCACATGTCTGAAGTGCCCGAGGTCAGAAGATGGTGCTGGATCCCCTAGAACTGGAGCTACAGACTTACGAGCTGCCATGTGGGCTCTGGGAACTGAACTCCAATCACCTGAAGAGCAGCCAGTGTTCTCAACCACTGAGCCATCTCTCTAGTCACAATGGTGTGTGTGTGTGTGTGTGGGTGTGTGTGTGTGTGTGTGTAATGTAAAAGAAAGATGCCCAGTCTACAGCAGATGCTCAATTAACGCCTGCTGGATGAATGAGAGCAAAGTCATAAACTCAAGCAAGAAAGTCATATAATTCAGGCGAAGAGTAGAAACAGTGTTACCATGGTAACAGCTGCACATCCTTCCAGCACCAACGGATCTCATTTATAGTCTTGCAAGCGATGGGAACTGTGCCTGAGTGAGCAGCAGCGACAAAAGCTGCTGACGGGGAGGATCGGCAACAGACACAACAGTAGTGAACCCTGAGACAACATCTCCTGCTGGTAAGATCCTTCCTCCTGCACCATGAGCCCCTGTCGCAGGTCAGCCATATTTATTTTGCCAAAGGAGCATAAGGAAGAACCCTAGTGAGGTAATGCTACAATGTACAACATAGCCGAGCTGCAGAGAGTGGAGCCATGTCTCCAGCAGTGGCTCAATGTCTTTACTTGGGAGCATGGTACCAACGAACCTTGTGGGCCATCCTGGCCTGCTAGTGCGTATTAGTGTGGAGATCTGATCCGAATCCCGTAAGCTCAGTTCAAATGCTACTCCAAGATGGAGGTGCTCCGTCTACTGATCCTCCTTACAGTTCTCAGCATTAGACTGAGTCTTTCTGGGTTTTTTAGAACAGAAGTAGAAGAAAGAGGGTTAACCTCAAACTCCCTGTACAACCAAGGATGGCCTTGAAATTCTAATCCTCTCCCTCCTCGGTGCTGAGATTACAGGCACACCTGGTTCAATGCAGTGCTAGGAATGGAACCCAAGACCTTATACAACCTAAACAAGCGTCCCAGCCCTAAGCCTCCTTCTTGAGTCCTCCTTCGTTTGTCCTGTTCATGGCTTTCCCCTAAATCAAAACCTCTGACTCTCCAAGGCCACCAAACATGAAACAGCACAGCATGTGCACCCAGAAAGAATCAGCACCCAGCCAGACCCCTACCCTCCACAGCACACACAGTAGAAAATGGTTCACAGGGATGTGGGGATGGCTCAGTCAGTAAAGTGCTTGCCATACAAGTGGGAGGATCCAAGTTCAATCTCCCAAAACCCACATAAAAAGCATAATAGTGCATGCCTATAATCAAGCACTGAAGAGCAGAGCCAGGGGAATCCCTGGAGCTCTCTGACGAGACAGTCTAGCCAAACCAGGTAATCTCCAGGTTTAGTAAGACCTTGACTCAAAAATTAAGGTGGTGAAGATTAATTGATTAACTATAGAAGACACCCATTGCCAACCTCTGGCCTTTTTACCCACATTTGTACACACACACACACACACACACACACACACACACACACACACACACAAAGATGGGAGAGAGAGAGAGAGAGAGAGAGAGAGAAATTGATCACTGGGTGTAGTAGCACATGCCTTTAATCTCAGCGCTTGGTAGGTAGAGATCTCTGAGTTCTAGGCTAGCCTGGTCTACAGAGTGAGTTCCAGGACTACACAGAGAGACTTTGTCTCAAAAAAAACAAAAAGAGGATCACAGCTGAGTGTAGTGGCTCACATCCACGACACCAGCAACTGGAAGGTGAAAGGAGAAAGATCTCAGTTCAAAGCCAGCCTGGGCTACACAGTAAGCTCAAAGCATTCCTGAGACACTGTCTTGAAAGGGCATTAGAAAAGGGAGCACAGATGTAAATGTTAAGAACTATGAAGGAGCTGAGACACAGCTCAGGGGTAAGATTCTTTGAGACAACCTGAGTTCTGGTCACATGCGCATGCAGGCCCAAGGAAACCTTCTCACATACACACAATAATTTTTTTGTCCTAGAACTGTAGACCAGGCTGGCCTCAAACTCAGAGGTCTGCCTGCCTTTACTTCCAAGTGATGGAATCAGAGGTATGCACCACTACCACCTGACAAGGATAAATATAATTTTTAAAAATTTAAAAACAAGCCAGTTGGGCTGGAGAGATGGTTCAGCGGTTAAGAGCACTGACTGCTCTTCCAGAGGTCCTGAGTTCAATTCCCAGCAACCACATGGTAGCTCAGAATCATCTGTAATGGGATCTGATGCCCTCTTCTGGTGTGCAGGCATACATGCAAGTAGAACACTGTACACAATAAATAAGTAATTTTTTTTTTAAAAAAAAGAAAAGAAAAACAGGCCAGTTGTCTTCAGGAGAGCCAAAGCTACAAAGAGAAACTCTGTCTTGAAAAATTAAAGAGAGCCAAGCTTCAGCTATGAATGGTGGCCCACGAAATTAATATAAGTATTTACTTAGAGGCAGAGAGAGGTAGGAAAGTCAGAAGTTCCAGGCCAGCCTGGGCTATACAGTGAGACCCTAACTCAAAGAAACAAGAGGACATGAAAGAAAGCTTAGCCATTAAAATTTAGCTCACAAGCAAAAGGAGGAAATAAAAATGAAGCAGAGTAGTCCTGAGCTCTGAGGGAAATCACAGACTGACTAGGAAGGCTCCCAAGATCTGCTTATGAACATGTAGTGAACAGGCTGAGCATAGCCGGACACAGCTTTAATCCAGCACTTTGGAGGCAGAGCAGGGAGATCTCTGTGATTTCCAGGCCAGCATGGACCACACAGCCAACAAGACCAGCCAGGACTACATGGTAAGACCCTGTCTCCACACATGCACTGTCAACTTCCAAGCTGGTCAGTAGCTAGTCCTTTCCATGATTAGTACAAGCACACAGACCACAATGGGGAAAATCTCACAGGCTCTCAGATGTGCTGGTGGTGCTGGGCTAGAAACATTCCTCTAATGAGCTCTTGCAACTCAAATCAGAGGCAGGCGGCAGGCAGGGGCAAAGGGTACTAGAGAGACCCTGCTCCCCACGAACCACCAAAGACTTTTTTTTTTTTGGAGACAGAGTCTGGCATATACATGCTGACTTCAAAGTCCCTATACAGCTCAAGATGACTTTGAACTCCTCTCGAATGCAAAGATTAGAGGCAGAGCCACCACCATGCCTACTCTATATGGTGCTGGGGATGGAACCCAGGGCCTTGTGCGTGCTAGGCAAGCACCCTACCAACAGAACCACATCCCCAGCCCTCCAACCAGACCCTGTTTCTAAAAGGATCTATCAAATGTCAACTTGCACCTCAGAAACCCCAGGCTCCGTCATGGAGCCACTTACCCATGGGGAAGCCCAGTGGCATCCTTCCAGAGTTTAAAGGGAGCAGCGCTGTTTAGGAATCTTGGAAGAACTGACACTGTGAGTTCAAAGTTCCAAAAAAAGTATCCTTGTGTCTCTCCACTCTGTCTGTTTTTGGTTTGCTGGGGGCTTTGTTGTCTCTGTTTTTTCTTTCTCTCTCTTTCTTTTTTTACTTCTCTTCCTTTCTCTGGTTAACCACTCTGAAAGTCACCCTGGCTTTCTGACACAAACTGGAAATATCCAGGACACCTCAGGACCATCCACAGCCTAGTAAAGGCTGCCAGAGTCCACCTGCCTGAGCCAGTACTGTGCAAGTTGGCCTGGTGACACAATCCTATAGTCCCAGCACATGGACACAGGACATCCAGATAGGTCAAAGCCAGTCCAGACTACACAGACAGCCTGTCTCAAAAAGGGGCAGGGAAGGTATGGAGGGGAGCACTGGCTATGTGGTTCAGTGGAAGGCTTGCCTAGCATTCACAAAGCCCTGGATACCATTCCCAGCACTGCATAAACCAAGTGCTGCCCATCTGTGTTATCAAGTGGAGGTAGGACAATCAGGACTTCAAGGTGACCCTTGGCTATACTGCAAGTTCAAAGCCAATCTGGGCTACCTAAATTCCTGTGTCAAAAAGCAAAACAAAAAGCTAGGTATTCCCATAGAATGCCCAGCAGGCACTGGGAGTGTAATTAGCCAAGCACCGCAAGAGTGAATCCATTTACACAAGCCATATTGATCCGTGATAGGAACATGAAAGCTAAGGCAGGGGTCTCTGCCTTCCATTGCTGGAGGCATAGACAGCCCAAGAATATAGTTGACCAGAATCAGAAGGGCCTAAAATCCACACAACAAATTAGGAACTGGAATGTGTTACAGAAGGGGAACTATTGAGTCAGATCTTCCCCAACACCCACATCTATACCAAGTGTGGAGACTAGATTTTCCAAGGCAGCTGTCATCTGACGCTGAGATATCCTGAAACCCCGCAATGAGCTAACCAGAGCTAAGCTGGAGACAGTGGAGACCATAATTCATTGTGGGGAACTAGACCAATGCCTCCCAGAACTCAGGAAGTGGTGGTTTGCTGTGGAGAGGCAGCCAGTCAAAGAGCCACATTCAGCCCCGCTGGGCATCAGCCTCCGTGCTCTGTGCCTGCTGGCCAGATGCACTACTGTGCCTAAGCCAGAGGCCAAGAGGCCAGATGAGCAAGTAGCTGCCCTTTCTTCCGATGTGTATTCTCATCACATTAAGATCACTCTGCTCCCAGGAGACTGCATCCCACCTGGGCTTAGGCAGCCTACAAGACAATCCCCAGCCACCGTCCCACATCAGGAAGCCAGGTGAGGGGAGATTCCAGACCTCTCCAGTGACACACTCCTCAGTGACTTCAGGGCAGATTAAAGAAGTCACAGAAGTAGAATATAGGACACAGGCCCATGTCCTTGGCAGTCAGGAAAGGCTCCTCACTAAAGCCAGACACCTGGTGCCACCCCAATGTGTCACTACTTACCACAGACCATCCTATACTGTCATTTCCTCACCTGCAAGTGACTGCAAGTGAGGCCTAAACTGTTCCACGGGGGAAGCACGTCAGAGACCCACGGGGAGCCCTTAGAAAACCTACTTACTAAGCTGAGCTCTGAACTCTGCAAAGTCTCTCATGGGAGACCCTCTTCCCTAGCTCCCCAAAGCAGTAAACCAAACCCAAGCAGCGCATGGTGGTTTAAACAAGAATGCCTCCCAGAGGAGTTGGGGATTTAGCTCAGAGGTAGAGCGCTTGCCTAGGAAGCGCAAGGCCCTGGGTTCAATCCCCAGCTCCGAAAAAAAGAACCAAAAAAAAAAAAAGAATGCCTCCCAGAGGCTCGTGTGTTTGATGAACTGAGCCCCAATTGGTGGAACTGTTTAGGAAGGATTTACAGGTCTGGCCTTGTTCAAGGAGATCTGTCCCTGGGTGGGTAGGTGGGTGGGTGGGTGGGTAGAATGCTTTGAGGTGCCAAAAGGTAGAGGTGTGTTTGTGTGCATGTGTGTGTGTGTGTGTGTCCCTGCCGCCTAGTTGTGGATCAAGTTGTGATCTCTCAGCTGTTTCTGCCACCATACCTTTATTCCACCATCACAGACTCTAACTCTCTGGAAACAGTAAGCTCAACTAAATGCCTTGGTCCAGGGTGCTCTGTCCCAGCAACAGAAAAGTGACTGATACAGGACCCTAGCCTTGCCCCTTCTTCTACTTCTGCCCTGCTCCGCCTCAACTTCCATCCAGTTCTGGCATCAGGGACCCAACTCACAGATCACCTGCCTCTGCCTCCCAAGTACTGGAGTTAAAAGCATGTGCCACCAAGCTCTTTAGAGTAGCACAATATTCCATTCGGAGCTCTGTCACAGACTATATGACAGTCACCGAGTCAACACTACCTCACTGAATAGAACATTTCAAAACAACATTAACAGCTGAGCTCAGGTTGGGGCTCAAGTATGGTAAAGCTCATGCTTGGCATACAGTATGCTCTGGGTGCCAGCGTTACAAAACCCAAGAGTGGTGGAACTTGCCTCTGATTTCCACACTTGGGAAGTGGTGGTGAGGAGAGCAAAAGGTCATCCTTAGCTACACAAGTGAGTTCAAGACCAGTCTGGGCTGCACAAACCCTTCTCCACCAAATTTTAAAAAAACAAAAACAAAAACAAAAAACCTACTTAGCACTGCAGAAAAACATCAGCAGGAAGAAACAGACTGTGAAAGCATGTATTTGGGACACAGTGAGGACAACTTCATAAGCTGACAGGAAATAAGGAACTGCAGGAGGATGCTGAGGGATCGGCGTCTCTGGAAAAAATGTCTGCGCTAGCAGTTCTCTGTGCTTATGCAACATTTCCTCAAAGCACCAATTCTCGTCCAGCATTAAGTGTTACGGGGGTCTGATTACAACTCCTCCATGAGACTCCAGCAGTCAATACTTCCCAGGAACAACTAGGCTTGGAGGATTGCTGGTAAATGACATAATTGTAGGGATGGTAGGATGCTTGCCTAGCATGCAAGATGTCCTGGGTCTTGTCCCCAGCACTATATAAACCGGGAGCCAGGGTGATGTCTGCCATTCCTGTACTCAGGAATCAAAATCAGGAATTTAATGCCATCTTCAGCTACACAGTGAATATGAGGCTAACCTGAG